>NC_057798.1:164430374-164464322 GCF_018294505.1 Triticum aestivum | reverse complement strand
CACCACACCCCGACACCCCGACCCCGACACGACACCCTAACCCCGAAACAGCACCCCGACACCGACATGACACCCCGACCCCCTAAACCTCCCGAAAAGGTGCTCTTTGGCCTTCCAGAGGCCGACGAGGTTATATATTTGTGAATTATTAGTTAGGTCATATATTTTACAATTTTGTTATGAAAAACATCATATATAATTGTGTTGATCGGGTAGATTTAAATGTGCAGTTGTTTCATCGCTGCGAGGTTTGGTGTTCGATGACCTCGCCGTGCGTTTGACGAGCTCTGCCCCTTCGTTCGTGGGTGAGCACAAATGACATATCCTTCTCCCCCGTTAATTATTTGCACAAATGACATGAAATTTGGTAGCTAGCTATATATGTGTCTTGAATCATTAGTATGCATAACCAATATGTGTCTCCCGTTCAAAAGCGTCATAGTTATAAATATGCATGCATTTGCATATTTATAACCTTGATTCTTTCGAATTGTCCAACGCTATCCATGGACAGCCCGAGTATGTGTAGATTGGGTTCGTTGTCCCATATGCTTTGCTCCGGATCCGACACATAAATTTCGTCAGTGCCTCCCCTGTTGTTCTTCGGGTACACATCCTCTCTGTTTATTGCAGAGACGTGTATCAGGAGAATAGCGGGGAGGTGCTTCTGAAATTTTGCGTCGGATCCGGAGCATAGCTTGGGAAAATGAAGCCAATCTACACATACTCGGGTGGGATTAGGACCTATCATTACCTATTAGAGTGTAGGTTGCATGGACGTAATAAAATTGACAAAGTAGATCAACTGATGAATATATACATGGTGAATTATATATATAATTGTTGTGTGTCTAGTAGCTCTGAAAGTCAAGATGACTGATCGTGCGTGGATGTATACCGGTCACACTGGTCAGAACAAATGGAGCGCTGAATGGTTCACAAAAACCAAGGGGTATGTGCAAGCCGCATTTGCAAATGGCCAGAGGAAAACTTGGTGCCCCTGTTTCCGATGCGGCAATTGGGAAAAGAGGACAGAGTCTGAAATGGGTAAACACCTGCAGAAGAATGGTTTTACGCCCGATTATACGGTGTGGACATTTCATGGTGAGTCTGCCCAACGTGACCAAGCTGAGGTGGATCATCGTCGCACCGACGAGCATGGTACCGGGATGGAAAACATGGTGCAAGACTATGATGATGCTCGGGATTCGGACGAGGAGATGGAGGAATCTGCAAAGGCCTTCAATGAAATGTTGGAGTCTTGAAAACGTCCGCTCCACGAGCACATTGAGCTTTGTCAGTTGGATGCCATCTCACAAGTAATGGCTTTGAAGGCTCAGTTCAACTTGGGCAGAGAATGCTATGACGCAATTATGACAGTATTTGGACGCTTTCTACCCAAAGGCCATGTAATGCCTGCAAACCTGTACCAGTCGGACAAAATCCTCCGTGCACTGAAGATGCCCTATGAGAAGATACATGCCTGTGAGAAAGTATGTGCCTTATTTAGGCTTGACTATGCGGACTTGAACTATTGTCCCATTTGCAAGTGTTCCAGGTATATTGTGGTAGACAATGGTATGGGTGAGAAGACACAAACCAAAATCCCTGTTAGTGTTCTTCGGTATATGCCAATCGTACCAAGACTTCAACGTCTTTTCATGGTCGAAGAGACGGCCAGACAGATGACATGGCACAAAATAGGCAAAAGAACCGAACTAGATGCAGATGGTAATCTGATGATGGTACACACATCGGATGGTGTTGCGTGGAAAAAGGTTGATGAATTACATGCTGACAAAGCGGCAGATCCGAGGCATCCTCGAGTCGGCATCAGCACCGATGGGTTCAGTGTGTTTGGTATGACGGCAGCCCAATACAGTTGTTGGCCCGTATTTGTCTTTCCACTCAATCTCCCCCCCGGACAAATTATGCAAAGAAAGAACATTTTCCTGACATTGATAATTCCAGGGCCCAACTATCCGGGGAAAAATATGAATGTGTACATGCAGCCACTTAAGGACGAATTGCAAGAAGCCTGGGATAATGGGTTCAAGACATACGACGCCTATAGCAAACGAAACTTCATAATGCGTGTCTGGTACATGTACTCGACGCATGACTTACCGGCGTATGCGCTATTCGTTGGCTGGTGTGTGCATGGAAGGTTCCCATGCCCCACATGCAAGGGAGCTCTTGAGTTTCGTTGGCTTCAGGCCGGTTGCAAGTTTTCTTGCTTCTACATGCATAGACAGTTCCTGGATCCTCGCCATAAGTTCACGAAAGACAAGAATAACTTCATCAGAGGTAGAGTTGTAAAAAACTCCGCACCACCTGCGTTGACAGGCCAATAGACCCTGGATCAGTTAAATGCTCTCGAGCCAGATCCAGAGCGTCCAGGGTACTTCAAGGGGTATAATTCTGAGCACGCCTGGACTCACAAAACATGCTTATGGGATCTGCCTTACTTCAAAGACCTCCTTTGCCCACACAACATCGACGTGATGCACACTGAGAAGAATATCGCCGAGGCACTTTTTGGTACATTATTCGGCATAGATGGGAAGTCAAAGGATAATACTAAGGCTAGAGTCGATCTGGAGGCGCTATGTGATAGGCCGTTACAAAACATGAAAGAACCGAAAGGAAAGCAGAACTGGACGAAGCCAAAGGCATGGTTCAATCTTGGAAGGCCAACTATGAGGGAAATTATCTTGTGGGTGAAAATGCAGTTGATGTTCCCCGATGGGTATGCAGCGAATCTAAAGAGGGGAGCGAGTCTTGATAAATTGAAGATATTTGGTCTCAAGAGTCATGATTGGCACATATGGATTGAGCGGGTAATGCTGGTGATGTTGCGTGGCTTCATCCCTGAGGATGAATGGCTAATACTGGCAGAACTCAGCTATTTCTTCCGTGTTCTTTGTGCGAAAGAACTATCGCCTCGCGTGCTAGAAGAAATGGAAGAGTTGGCGCCAGAATTGATCTGCAAGTTAGAGAAGATCTTTCCATCGGGCTTCTTTAATCCAATGCAGCATTTGATTTTGCATCTCCCGACCGAGGCAAGATTGGGGGGGGCCCGTGCAAAATCGTTGGTGCTACCCAACTGAGAGGATGCAGAAGATGCTTCGAGAAAAATGTAAAAATAAATGTAGAATTGAAGCGTCTATGGCTGAGGCTTTCATCACTAAGGAGGGGCAAACTTCGTGACAGAACACTACGAAACCAAAAATCGTCATTTGCATAATCCGAAGCCTCGGTACAATGCTGACGAGCCTAAAAAGGGTGGATCCAACCTCAGCCTATTCAAAGGCAATCTGGCACCAGCCAGTGTTTCAAATCCAGTATCTTTGGACCATTTCATTGTATATCTTCAACAACCTAATAGAAGTGCGGCCGTACATTGAGTAAGTTCTCGGTACATTGTTTTGCAACTTCTATTTCCTTTGAACTGCTCTTATTCCTAGATATTTCATACAGTCGATACGTCGCCCTATTCTCGTATGGAGCGGTGATCTAAAAGGATTCCGTCGAAGAGTATGAGCTTCTCGCAAAGCAAGGAGGCGGTTATCCCGGTTTGATCTCTTGGTTCAAACAAACGGTAAATTCTATTAGACAATTTCATTTCATTCGCTAATTTGTGTGCAATGCAACAATCCTTTCATATTAAACTTGTAGGCTAATTCAGAGTCTATGGACACCGAATTGAGACAAGTCGCTAATGGTTTTGACTATAAGGTCCGTTCATTTGACAAATACGACATCAACGGGTATCGTTTTCGTACCTATGGCAAAGAGCTATCTATGGCCGACCGAAAGTCTACAAATTGTTGTGTATCTGCTATCAGCGAAGGAGGTATCGAGTATTATGGGAGAGTTGAAGCAATTTATGAACTTCTATTCTATGGTGAAAACCCACCGAATGTGGTAGTCTTCAAATGTTATTGGTTTCAGCCGAAGGAGACTAGAAGGACTCATGAACATATAGGGCTAGTTGAAATCAACCAAAGCACCCATTTAGATGTTCCTGGTGTCTATATTATGGCTCAATAGGCGACCCAAGTATTCTATCTACCCTGGGCCTGCCAAACTAATCCAAATCTGAAAGGTTGGGATGTCGTTTATGAAGTGCCGCCACATGCTAGACTATCTCCCCCAAAGGAAGAGGATTATGAACCTCACATTAACCCAGACACATATGAAGGAGAATTCTTCCAAGAGACACGTCTTTCCAAAAAGTGTTTCAAGAACCGGTATACTTCACCCCAAAACATTGAAGTAGACAACGACAATGAATCCCACATCACCCCAGAGGAGGAACAAGAAGAGCCGGAACAAGAAGAGGTTACTGCTGCGGACGACCTCTCAATGCTTGACCGATTACATAAAGGTGGCCTTCCACATGTTGATGCCACTGAACCCTATGAGCCCGTCATTGATTATAGTGATGATGATGATTATGCATTTATTGATGATACTGATCGAGATTATTAGTAGTGTCAGGTATTCAATTTTTTTATGTTGTACTTGATGATGATACACTTAAGTGATATACATATTATTATTCATGTCGGTATTTTTTTTATGTTGTACTAATTTTGTTTACTCTTTGTCAAGGCAGGTGTTCAAAGATGGAAGGGGAGCCGACTGAGGCCAAGGACAAACGTGCCCAAATTGAAGGTGTGCCACACCATCAAGGTAGCTCCAGGTTATATCAGTTCGGGCGGAATTGGGTAATGTGGTTTGCTTCATTATTAATGCAATTCATTCATCATGCTAGCTTGAGCCCTTTAATTACTAATTTACTTTGTTTGTCTCTTTCAGGCATGCTACAATAAGACGGATAAGGTGCCAGAGGGGTACGACCTGTATGCCATGGCCCACATTGCCTCTTACAAGCAAGTCAAGGGGAATGCAAGGATAGGGGAGGAGTTTAACCTGAGCCAGATCCCCTACAATCCAGAGCAGGTGATGATATCTAGTGGCGGGAGGTCCCGTGGCTCCATAGCCATTGATCCAGAGATTGCTCCTGAGACCATGGTGAGTTTAATTTGAATGGACGTTACTTGCTAGTCTTAACATTTGAGTGTCATCATGCTAAAGAAACATTGGAAATGATCTTTTGTGCAGCATTACTCCACATAAGCATCACACGATCCTTCTCCAGCTACTAGCCTGAGCCAGCCCGCTCCCACACCTCCATGATCAAGGTAAGTTTCTCTAGTTTTTTGCTTAACAAATGCATAAAGACCTAGACTTAGCTTTATTTCATCCAATATGCTTACCTTAATGACCTAGACGTACCTTCTTTTCCTGCAAAATGACTTAATAAGCTTACTGACCTCCAAAACCAGCCATTTTACCTAAGTTAGCTCTAAAACGATCTATACTTAGCTTTGTTTCCTCCAAAATGACCTAAGTTAGTTATAATATGCTTAGTTAACTAGGTTTGCTCAATAATGACATGTACTTACCTTACTTATGTAAAAAAAAACGGCATAATTAGCTTAGTTAGCTCATAAACGATCCATTTTACCTACGGTAGCTCTAAAATGATGCATTTTACCTAAGTTAGCTCATAAACGATCCATTTCACCTAAGTTACCTCACAAACGATGGCGTGCTTCTTCTTCTAGTCACCTTTTCCTAACTTTCTTATTTGCAATTTTGTAGATTTCATTCACTTCTCGGGAGCTAGCTTGCTATGATGGAGTGCTTGTTTTTAATTTCATTCTCTTCTAGTATTCTTCTAGCTTGCTACGATGGAACTTGCTATCTTAATGAAACTTTGCATTGTAATATGTATGTGCAACTTTGCTATCTTGATGGAACTTGCTATGTATGAGTGGATGGAACTATATATGTATGTACGATGAAACTTATGTGCTGTTAAATAGCTTTGTGAAATATATCTATATATGTCATATATATTTGCTGTGAAAATTGTTGGATTTAAAAAAACAGAAAAAAGAGCCAATATGCAGGCTCTTTGCCGTCAGCCACCGACGACAAAGGTATCTTTGCCATCAGCAGCGGACGGCAAAGAGGCCACGTGGCAGGCAATTGTGTTTCCTGGGAGGCTGACCTATTTGGTCAGTTTGCCAACAGTGGCTGACGGCAAAGAGAAAAAAAACTTTGCCTACAACGGCGGACGGCAAAGGCCTTCCGATGTTTGCGGTCAGTGGCCGACGGCAAAGGATTGCCGTTAACCACCTAACGGAGTAACAACGCAATTATTGCCGTCTGTATTCTTTGCCGTCGGCAGCTGATGGCAAAGGACCCTTTGCCGTCAGCCGCCCGAAGCGGACGACAATGTAGCTCTTTGCCGTCCCGTACATTGCCGTCCACTTTTGCCGTCAGCGGCGGACGACAAAGGACTTTGCCGTCCGCCATACGTGCCTTTGCCGTCCGCCGTGGCTGATGGCAAAGTAGCTGATTCCTATAGTGGATGCAAAATGGACGTATCACGGCTATATCAAGTGGTAACAGATTTGAATTTGAATGTATGCTATAGCTTTATTCATATCCATCAGGTCCATACAACCAATGCATTATTCGATTCATTGGTACATATCCGGAATTACATAAGAACCGAATAAAGAATGATGAATCACAGTTGTATACTTGTACTATTAAAGACGATAAAGAAAGAGGTGAAATACATTCTGGTTGCTGAAGAAGGTGAAGCGGAATGCCCATATTGTGCCCTCCTTCATGCAGAAGGCACGCACGACTCTAGTCCAACCCCTTATGATGACGACCGCCCATCCTTCACGGTCTTCATGAAAACATCTAGATAATCATTGTTTTCTGGTAGAAATACTTTAACCTTTGCATGCCCACCAATCATGTAGTTTGAGAGGTAATCTTGAGTAAACAGCTTTGGGAACCACTGCAAAGGAAAAATGATTCAGACATTGTCATCTAACATAACTCATTATGGGCAGTAAAAAGAAGGCTGCAGAGTTCTTACTTACCATCTTGCAGTTCACTGTTGTATTGGATAAAGTGTAAACAAATAGTTTAATTGCCATCTTTTGACCCATTTTACTAACCATCTTTATCAGCTTCCTCACTTGATGCTGGTTCATCGATATCTCATTTCCCCATACGCAGAAAGGGTCGAAGCATGGATCTTTACTTATGACATATGTACCTAAAAGCACCAGGTTAATATTTGAAGCTAAACACCAATTGCACAATGATGTAGTACAACACCCTTTTATAACATCTTATAACATCCGATATACTAACATATTAGATGAATTAACATCTTATATTATGGGCCGGAAGGAGTTTATTGCATTCTTACAAATTATCGGCTGATTAACTGCTGCTGTATCCATGGGTTAGAGTTAGTTTGAGCTAGTTCGGGCTCAAATAGGCCTAAAGTATATCTAAACATGAGGGCTAGTTTGATCTAGTTGCATCTATAACCCACCCAAAAAACTATCCAACCCAAGAGGTGCTAATTGGAGCTAGTTCTCCTAGTGCATTTATTGTCAATCTAAGTATCTAACCCTGTCATCCAAACACCTCTTTGGATGGAGTTAGTTCAAGGTTAGTCATGATCTAGAAACTATCTCTAACCTCTAGCTAAGTTGAGTATCGAAACAAGGCTGTGTTGTTGTTGTTGTTGTTGTTGTTGTTGTTGCTCTTCTACGTATATCTAGACATCATCAGAACATTAAGGTAACACTCTTCCTTGTTGTTATGTAGCCTAGTATTGCATATGTAGACATTAAGTACAGTGTATGTTGCTATGTAGCCTCAGATATAGTACATATGGCCCTAGTTAACCTAACGATAAATGTGTTGCATATATATTCAGTTTAAAGTCTGATTCACCGATTAGTCCCTTACCAGCCCCCCGACCTATATGGTACCAGCTACCGATATCCTGAACAATGAGCATATATAAGACATGGGATGAAACTAACCTCGATGGAAAACAACATCCGTTCCAAGAATTGTCCTGTGTAGGTACATCGAGAAGCATGTTAAGCACAACAGGCTAAACATCAACCAAAATTATCCATGCCAGACAAAATAATCTCCAAAAGATAGCTTTAGTGTGCAGGTTTAAGCACGCTAGTAAAGCAAAACAAGTGGAAAGGTGTGTTAACTGCAACAGGCCTAACATTTAACAACAAGAAAACATAGTCATTGAAACTGGTATTGTGCCGGTCTAAGTACACTAGTTATTGCTAAATAAAAATGGAAAGGCATGTTAATTTCAAGATGCAGCTACCAAATGTAGTCATTCATAGTGGTATTGTTGAAACTGGTACTGATGAAATTGAACTGCACAGGTCATACTTGCACATATAGAACATCACGTTGTGAATAACTGGAATAAACAAGGCATACTACGAACAACCAAAAATAGCATTTGAAACTGGACATATTCTAACTACAAACAATAGAACAATAAAAAAACTTTAAAAGAGGCATATGCTAGGTAAGGTTATTTTGTCATTTTGGAGGAAAATAAACTAATTATTTGATAGTTTGGAGCTAAACCATGGTTCTTATGCCATTTTTTTACCTAAGTAAGCTAATTATGCCATAAGTGAACTAGGTAAGCTAAGTATAGATCATTATTTAGCTATCCTAGGTAATAATGACATTTTTCAGCTAACTAAGCATATTAAGTGATTTAGGAGGAAAAAAGGCTAAGTATAGGTCATTTTATAGCTATCCTAGGTAAAGTATGTTAGTTCAGAGCTAAGTAAGGTTATTATTTCATTTTTGAGGAAAATAAGCTAATTATAGATCATTATTGAGCTATCCTAGGTTGTTATGCCATTTTTTTTACCTAAGTGAGCTAATTATGTCATAAATGAACTAGCTAAGCTAACTGTAGATCATTATTGAGCTATCCTAGGTTGTTATGCCATTTTCTAGCTAAGAAAGCATTTGTTAAGCAAAACACTTGGGAAAACTTACCATAATCCGGGAGGTGATGGACTGGTCGGGGTTGCGCCACCGCGAGACATAGAAGTATCAGTCGATCCTTTTTGGGAGGCGTGTTGCACGAAAGATCATTTGCAGTGTTTAGTTAGCATGATGCAACTGAAATTTGAATACTAGTAACTAATGACCATTCAAATTAAACTCACCGTGTCGGCTATAGCAATCTGGGGCATCAACGGAGGGGTCTCGCTGGTTTTGTCGCACACGGACTGCACATTTTGGTTTCACAAGTCTGTCATATTAGTTAGTAATGAAATGAACATTACTTGCATGATTTGGCTAGTATGTGGGATAAACTTACCACAAGGATCTCGTATAGGGCCCGGGGACCCGCGTCGTTCCAGTTCCTCTCCGCCTCCAACAGATTAGCCGTCCTCTCCTCCATCTCCCTCACCCTCTCTACCACCTGCATGGTTGCCTCCGCCACAAGCTCCTGGGCCCTAGCCTCGATAGCGAGCTCCATTGGCCGTGGTTGAGGCCTCATCTCGGGAAGAGACCTCGTCTGTCGCTTCTTGATCTCCGGGAGACTTCTAGGACAACGAATCTGTCCATCCCCAATGGCTACCGAGCCATGTTTCCTCCCGTCACTAGATAGCATCACGAGATCAGGATCAAAAGGACTCTGGCTCAGGTTGAAGTCCTCACCTTTCATCTTCTTCCCTCAGTCTCTATACCTCACAAGCTTGTCATGGGAGGAGATGTTGGTGAAGCTCTCTGGATGATCAGGGTCATCCTCTGAGAATGCCTTGGCCTTCTTGAACGGGGCACTATGGGCCATGGCATAGAGGTCATAAAGCGGTGGCACCTCCTTCTTGTTGTGTCGCGCCTGAAAGAGAGGAGCATGGTAAATTAGTAATTAAAGCTAGCATGAAGAATGAAATTGCATGAATCGTTAAGGGCTCGAACCACATACCCAGTGATCCCCGTACTCAAACAGGTTGGATCTCCCTTGATGGTGAGGTACACCTTGCATCTGGGCACGCTTGTCCCTGGCCTTGTTGTGGACGTCTAGTCATTGGGTATAGCACCACTCAGCCGCCAACCTCTCCCAACAGTCCATCTTATCCGCACACCATCTCGGGGGCACCTAAGTTAGACAAAGAGAAATTTCAGCGCTATGCCTACGAATCAAATCAAGGAAACTAGTACAAGGCCTTAAGAATAGGTAATTACCTTCATGTACTTGTCCTTACTCAGATACTTGATGCGACACATCTTATTTTGCCTCCTGATGTTAGTCGAGGCGTAGTAGTCTCGGACAGCCTGCACCCCGAGCCTCGTGCCGTGTGTTCTGAGGTAGGCGCTTGCACTCAGCTTCGAGAACCATAGCTGTGTTTGCCTCATGTTCCTCAAGACAACTGTAGAAGGTTCGCAATCAAACAAGACAATGCTGATCATTAGTACAATCACTAGGTACTGTTGATTTTTAATTCTATAAAGGAGAAATTACCCCAAACCGTCATCTCACAATGTCGGCCACTGTCTCACAGACAACACCGTCGACCATTTCCCCCAGTGAGGCCGGGGCAACCTTGTACAGCTCCCAGGTTAGTGCTAGCTATGGAAGCTCACCCTCACCGGGCAACGTGACCCACCCCGGGAAGTGGTCCTGATAAAAAGTAACAAGGACCTGGTTGGGCCTACGGACACCATCTGCGTGTATCCAACCCCTGCAGTATGACAAGGCCTACACATTAGATATTAATTTGAACAAACATGAAGGCAAATGGTTAAAAAAGAGTAAATGCACTTACTTCTCCCCGTTAGGCTGAATCAACCACCTCTGGTCGCGGGTTGCCGGCACGGACGGTAGCTTAGTACCACCACACTGGTAGACCTTCTTGCCCTCCTCAACCAGCTCGCCCTC
Organism: Triticum aestivum; assembly: GCF_018294505.1. NCBI lineage: Eukaryota > Viridiplantae > Streptophyta > Magnoliopsida > Poales > Poaceae > Triticum > Triticum aestivum. Next base: position 164,453,479 of record NC_057798.1, on the reverse strand, counting down.
GCTGTAGCTATCCTCAGATAAGGTCTCCTCTACACCATTAGCATGGCCACTAGTCTCCAGAGTCACGTGGGACAAAGACTCTAGGACCCGAGTCTCCCTGGAAAAAGACTCTGGGACCCGAGTCTCCTAGGAGGAAGACACTGGGACCCGAGGCTTGGCGACCAGAGGCTCGTCGACCCGAGGCTCAACGACCAGAGGCTCGTCGACCCCAGGCTCATGGACCGGATTCCGACACGGGTCCAGGTCAGACGGGTCGACCTGAGACGGAGCACTCCGGTGGTTTGGAGAATCAGCGGGGGGTGGCGGCAAGGAAGGCAGAACAACCTTCCTACCTCTCCCAACGCCCCGTCCACCTCTAGCCGCACCCCTCTTCTTCCCCTGACCTCCTCTTCTGGCTGAAGAAGAAGCGCCCACCGGTGCTGGGGGTGTCCGCATGCTGTCTACGAGTGCTCTCCGAAGGTTATGGGGGTGCAATAACAACACCCCTCCCACACGCCGAGGAAGGAGGCTCGGAGCGCTCTCGACCCAAGCCCACCATCTGTCAACACCTGCAATGACAAAGAGTAAACAAAATTAGTACAACATAAACATAATAAAAATTTGGTGGGTGAAAACAACACCTAAAAAATTAACTAACTAATTAACTTACTAAGTAATTAACCTAAAAAATAACTAACTATCTAATTAAACACTTTTTCTTAAGGCCAGAAATGGTCTTTAATAGGTTAAGATTATTTTAGTGTTTTCAAAATATTTGAGAAAATTTAGGGAAGCTCATTGGTCAAATAAACAATCCATCAAAAACCCTTTATGAAAAATTCCACCTTTCCTAGTTGCTACCTGTCCATGCCTGATACGTCCATTTTGCATCATGCTTTTATGACAATATTTATTGCATTATGGGTTGTTATTTCACGTTATGTCACGATACTTATGGCTATTCTCTCTTAATCTACAAGGTTTACATGAAGAGGGAGAATGTCGGAAGATGGAATTCTGGGCTGGAAAAGGAGCAAATATTGAAGGCCTATTCTGCGCAACTCCAAAATTCCTGAAACTCCACGGAATACCTTAAAATAAATAAAGAAAAATCGTCGCCAAAGATGAAGGACAGGGGGCCCACACCCTGCTCACGAGGGTGGGGGGTGCCCCCCTAGGCGCGCCCCCCTACCTCGTGGGCCCCCTGGTGGCTCTCCGACGCCCAGCTTCTCCTATATGAAGTCTTTCGATGAGAAAACAATAGAAGGCAACCTTTCGGGATGAGACTCCGCCGCCACGAGGCGAAACCTTCGCGGAACCAATCTAGGGCTTCGGCAGAGCTGTTCTGCCGGGGACACTTCCCTCCGGGGGAGGGGGGGGGAAATCATCACCATCGTCATCACCAACGCTCCTCTCTTCGGGAGTGGGCAATCTCCATCAACATCTTCACCAGCACCATCTCCTCTCCAAACCCTAGTTCATCTCTTGTATCCAATTCTTGTCTCCAAGTCCGGGATTGGTGCTAGTAGGTTGCTAGTAGTGTTGATTACTCCTTGTAGTTGATGCTAGTTGGTTTATTTGGTGGAAGATCATATGTTCAGATCCTTTATGCACATTATTACCCCTCTGATTATGAACATGAATATGCTTTGTGAGTAGTTACGTTTGTTCCTGAGGACAAGGGAGAAGTCTTGCTATTAGTAGTCATGTGAATTTGGTATTCGTTCGATATTTTGATAAGATGTATGTTGTCTAACCTCTAGTGGTGTTATGTGAACGTCGACTACATAACACTTCACCATTATTTGGGCCTAGAGGAAGGCATTGGGAAGTAATAAGTAGATGATGGGTTGCTAGAGTGACAGAAGCTTAAACCCTAGTTTATGCGTTGCTTCGAAAGGGGCTGATTTGGATCCATATGTTTCATGCTATGGTTATTATTAGTGTTAAAACCGGCGGATCTCGGGTAGGGGGTCCCGAACTGTGCGTCTAGGCGGATGGTAACAAGAGACAAGGGACGTGATGTTTTTACCCAGGTTCGGGCCCTCTCGATGGAGGTAAAACCCTACTCCTGCTTGATTGATATTGATGATATGGGTAGTACAAGAGTAGATCTACCACGAGATCAAGGAGGCTAAACCCTAGAAGCTAGCCTATGGTATGATTGTTGTTCGTCCTACGGACTAAAACCCTCCGGTTTATATAGACAACGGAGAGGGCTAGGGTTACACAGAGTCGGTTACAATGGTAGGAGATCTACATATCCGTATTGCCAAGCTTGCCTTCCACGCCAAGGAAAGTCCCATCCGGACACGGGACGAAGTCTTCAATCTTGTATCTTCATAGTCTTGGAGTCCGGCCAGTGATGATAGTTCGGCTATCCGGACACCCCCTAGTCCAGGACTCCCTCAGTAGCCCCTGAACCAGGCTTCAATGACGACGAGTCCGGCGCGCATATTGTCTTCGGCATTGCAAGGCGGGTTCCTCCTCCGAATAATTCATAGAAGATTTTGAACACCAGGATAGTGTCCGGCTCTGAAAAATAAATTCCACATACCACCGTAGAGAGAATAATATTTACACAAGTTCAATCTGCTGACGTATTTCGTGATATGACATCACACCACGGCCAAGCTTTTACTCGAATCGTTTTTATTGTTCCACCTCAGTGCGTTTAGCGAGGCAGTTTCCTTGGCACATCTTGTCACAACAGAGATCGTGTCCCCTTATTCCGGGATCCTCATCAGTACGGATGTGGGTAACCCAACCGCTCCATTGATTGCCGCGCTTGGGAGATAAGCGAGTTTTACCGGGCTGGTGGGGACGCATAGTTTCGTCCGCCCATATATAAGGGGATAAGGATCCACCTTTTTACCTACGCCTTCTTCCTCCGTAGCTTATCCATCTCCGCGCAGTCGAGCTCCAGCGCCCAAGTCCGCACATCTCACCTCAACCTTCTCCAACCATGTCCGGAGCGGGAGGCAAGTGGATGGCCACCTCCGTCACGGAGGGGCACATCAAGAAGCTGCGCAAGGCTGGATATCTGTCCAGCGATATCACGCACCGGCTCCCCGACGAGGGGCAGCTCGTCCCCACCCCCGGGCCCCATGAGAGGGTGGTATTCCTTCCCCATTTCCTCCCGGACTAGGCTTCCCACTCCACCCCTTTGTCTGGGGGCTCATGTTCTACTATGGCCTGGATTTCCATGATCTGGCCCCGAATTTTATCCTCAACATCTCGGCGTTTATCGTCGTGTGCGAGGCCTTCCTCTGCATCCAGCCCCAGTTCAGCTTATGGCTAAAGACCTTCAATGTCAAGCCGAAGGTAGTGGGCGGCAGCCAAGCGGAGTGCGGAGGCACCATGGTGGGCAAGATGCCCAACGTCACCTGGCTCGAGGGCGCCTTCGTGGAAACCATCAAAGGGTGGCAATCGGGGTGGTTCTACATCACCGAGCCGCGTGACCCTGAATGGGTAGCGGCCCCCGAATTCAGATCTGGCATCCCCACGCGGCTCACCTCCTGGAAAGAGAAGGGCCTGTTGTGTGGCGATTCGGAGGAGCTGACCGGACTCCAATCCTGTCTCCAAACCCTGGTGAACAAGCTCAAGCTTGTCAACGTCGTCCAGGTCATGCTCATCCGCCGAATTCTCCCGTGCCAACAGCGGGATTTCAACCTGTGGGAGTTCGATCCGGCACAGCACCAGACCTTGAGCAGGCTCTTCGACACTACGTACGAAGAGGCCTGGAGGGTGCTGTTCAAGGGCGCCGAGGCGCCCGCATCCGCTATCAAAGATCGCGATTTCAGCTCGCAGCGTCCGGCTGGCGAGGTAAGCTATATTATCCTTTACGGGACACTTGCTTTCCATAGTTTGACTCTATGTGGATCTAAACTCCCAATACCTTTAACAGGCCTGGCAGAAGACGTCTGGATAGGTTAACTGTCCGGCTCCCCTTCCAGAAGACCCAGCGGATGCCCGTTTGACAGGGCTGCAGGTCCCGGCGCCTTACGTGGTGCCGGAGAAGAAGGCCAAGAAGAAGGCCACAGGAACCCGGAGGAGTTCCCGGCGCCAGGTGTTATCGGACTCATCGTCTGACGACTCCGAGGCGGACTCCTCCCACGAAGCTGAGGAGGAGAAGAAAGAGGCCTCTCCCCCAGCGGGGGGGGGGGGGGAGAAGAAGAGGAAGGCTTCCCCAATGGGGGAGGCCGAAGGGTCCAAGAAGTGAAGGACCCTTCCTCCGGACTGTTCCACCAATGCCGATGACGGTGAAGAGGAGTGGCCCTCGAGGGCCAAGCCCCTGGTGAGATCGTAAGTATCCGGATTCCAGAATAACTCATGTTTTTCATTTCGTCGCATAGCGTCTTCTAACGCCGAATACAACCATGTAGTCCGCCCAAGGACGATCTCCCCGCTTCGTCGAGCGGGTCCCTGGGTTCGTCGGATGTGAATAGCGCTTCACTTCCGACCGCCTCCTCCCCTCGTGACGCAGACGACGCCAAGGTGGGGTCCCAGAAGGGGACCAGCCAGGAGGAGGAGGCGCCAGAGGTGCCACAGGGCAACCTCCCGGACCTTGGACCGGACTCCGCACCGGAACCTTTGGTGGTTCCGGAGTCCGGTGGGCGGCCCCTTCATGAGAAGGGCAAGACAGCGACGCCGGCGGCCTCCGTTCAACCGAAGGCGCCGGATAACTTGCTGGAGGCGCTCAACAGCGCTTCCATCGACGAGGGACACCACACTGTCATGAGTGCGGTGATTCAGAAGGTTCAGCTCGCCAAGAGCGGGCTGACCGAAGCCTGCACCAGCCTTCTAACAGGCTTTGAGGTATGTGATTAGGATGTGTAAAAATAGTACCGCATAGACAGTAGCCCCTGATGCTTAGTTCGGTGTTCGGAAAGAAAAGCCGAACTGAGGATCTAAAAAGATATACGCAGGAGTCTAACAAAAATATGTCAATATGGGAATGCAGGCTGCACTGCTGACCTCTGCCGCACTGACTGCGGAGGTCAATTCCTTGAAGCGGAGCCTCGAGCGGTCCGAGATCGAGCTCGGTCGTGCTAAGAAGCAGCTCGAGGACAAGGAAGGTGAGTAACACCTTATTAAAGTTGTACCTTATAGAAAAGGATTTGGTTGCAAGAAAAAAATGACAAGAATAACGTGGGTACTCCAGGGGCTACGAACGAGGTGGCGACCCTGAAGGAGGCGGTGTCCGCGGCCGAATGCAATGCGGCCGCGGAACGCGCCGAGAGAGAGAAGCAGGAGGCGCAGGTGGCGGAGGTTCGGCAAGAGCTCCAGACTCTCGTGGAAAAACACGAGAGTTTGGAGCGTGACTCGAAGACTCGAGAGTCTGAGCTTGCGTCGGCTCTTGAGAGTGCCAAAGCCGCTAAGGCCGAAGCCCAAAAGGCCCTCCAGGAAATCGAGGCAGTAAAGAATATAGCGGCGGGTAAGGCATTCTTCATGCAAAGCAAGCATGTAAAAGTGAATTACCTTACTTACCCGAATTCGGAGCTCTCTAGGAGCGTTCGCAGATCTGCCCTGCAGCGTGTCCGATCCTGCCGCGTTCTACAGAGCCGAGGAGGGGAGCTCGACGGAGAAGGTGTTCTGCTCTCAGTATGCTGAGGCCGGACATCCGGTGCCCCTGAGCGACCAGCTGAAGCAGCTGGTCGAGCTCCACAAGGTGGCCGAACAGGCCATGAAGGGCCTCATAGTTCAGCTGTGCCCCAAAGAAGCCATGCCTGGGAGCTACTTCGGTCTGGTGCGGCAGCTGGTGGACGCTTGTCCATGGGTTGACGTCATCAAGCACTCCGCCTGCATTGAAGGTGCCCGTCGGGCCCTTGCCCGCGCTAAGGTGCACTGGGGCAAGCTGGACGCCGAGAAGCTTGTGACGGACGCGCCACCGCCGGGCAAGGAGTATCGCACGCCCAAGATTTATTGTAAGGGTGTCCTGAGGGGTGCTCGCATTATTGCGGGTGAATGCTCCAAAGATGTAATTTTTGAGTAGACTGGCATTTTGTTATCCTGTGTGCTGAAAACTTTGTTCATATGCGCTAAGGAACGCTCGTTAATTTAAAATATTACCTTTTGTGCGGCCGTTTATCAAATCTGAGAGATGGCAAGTCGTTGGCTTCGGCCCCCATGTCGCGGGTGCTGGGGTGTTCGGGATAAACTTGAGCGCTCTTGTTCCCATTTTTGGGTCCTTCTAGGGAGGCGCTCAACACAACGAACGAGGCAACCAGACTTAGAATGCTTGAACACTCTCACTTAGCCATAGAATTCTATAATTTTAAATTTCGGTGAAGCCCCTAGTGTTCGGAAGGCCGAATTCGGGGCTCTATCCACGCCTGGGCCGGACAAAGCCGTTTCCTCGCTCTAAGCGGCATAAGTCTTCAGGGACTCGAAAAAACCTCTTGAACAGCGACCGGCTCTCGCCCCATCATGACGGTCAGTTTTAGCTTTCTCCACTGAGGTGCTCAGCCCAGCTCAATTGGGGCACAATCGCAGTGGTTCTCCCAGCGCTACCTTAGCCGATATAACGGAACGTAAGGTACCAAAACATGGGAGCCGGGCAAACCCAACTATTGACCCAAGACATGATTCGGAGTCGATGCATATAATGCTATAAGTTCGGGGTGCCGCACTTGTGAAAGTGTTCGGACTTATCACACCATAATTTGGGGAACTTAAGCCCCTGGTGTATTTGGCCGTACCAAAGCATACGGGTGCAACATGTCATAAGTGAACATATATAAAAAGGAATGCAATGATAGGCAAAAAGCGATGCATTGTTTGTTCAACAGATACTGCAATGAATGCAGAACGATACAAATAGTGTGATAAGCAAGGGGTGGGACTATTTTACATGTCTCCCTCCAGGGGTAGGCTGCGGAATGGTGTATAAAACAGGTATAATGCTCGTAATGGAGACCACCTGGATACTCGTCGTAGCTTTTCTGCTTCCCTGGCTGCTGCATCGTGAATTCGGCCGGTCTACTGCCGGGCAGAGATTCTGGAAAACGGAGTCCTGAGGATAAGAAAAAAAGATGACGCATTTGGGAGCCCTTGGTGTGGTTGAGCCGCACTCTGGGCCTGCCATGGTCGTGCCCCTCCCCCTATGCCCATGGTATCTCCAGAGCGTAGTGATGTACGCGTAGTACTGGTCTTGCAATTTTGCGAGGGCTGGGGTTGAGGCCGCATTGCTACGCGTGCTCGGAACATGCCAGGTGGTCTTGTTGTAGGTTACTCCGGGCGCGCTTGACGGTGTCCGGTCGCTTAACGGCTGGACTCGAGAATTGCCTTAAGAGGCTTCTCTGCACTTCTGCCGCGAGAGCCGCTATATGCTCCTCCGTTCGGAGAGAGCGTTCAGTGTTTCCGTTGACCGTGATGACTCCTCGAGGCCTGGCATCTTGAGCTTGAGGTATGCGTAGTGCGGCACCGCATTGAACTTTGCAAATGCGGTACGTCCGAGCAGTGCATGATAGCCACTTCGGAACGGAACTATGTCAAAGATTAACTCCTCGCTTCGGAAGTTATCCGGGGATCCGAAGACCACTTCAAGTGTGTCTGAGCCTGTACAATTGGCCTCTACACCTGGTATGACGCCGTTGAAGGTCGTCTTTGTGGGTTTAATCCTTGAGGGGTCTATGCCCATCTTGCGCACTGTATCCTGGTAAAGCAGGTTCAGGCTGCTGCCGCCGTCCATCAGGACTCTAGTGAGGTGAAATCCGTCGACGATTGGGTCTAAAACCAATGCGGCGAATCCGCCATGGCGGATGCTAGTGGGGTGGTCCCTTTGATCAAAAGTGATCGGGCAGGAGGACCACGGATTGAACTTTGGGGCAACTGGCTCCATCGCGTATACGTCCCTGAGCGCACGCTTCCGCTCCCTTTTGGGTATGTGGGTTGCGTATATCATGTTCACCATCCGCACTTGTGGGGGGAAACCCTTCTATCCTTTATTGTTCGGCGGCCGTGTCTCCTCCTCGTCATCGCTATGCAGCCCCTTGTCGTTGCTTTCGGCGATTAACTTTCCTGCTTGCTTGAACACCCAACAATCTTTGTTGGTGTGATTAGCTGGCTTTTCGGGGGTGCCAGGTATCTGGCACAAGCGATCGAGTATCCGGTCCAAATTGGACGGGCCCGGAGTAGTTCTTTTGAATGGCTTTTTCCGCTGACCGGGTTTAGAGCCTCTAAATCCGGCGTTGACTGCCGTATCTTCAGTATTATCGCCGTTAATGCGGTGCTTGTGCTTATTGCGATGTGACCTGCCATTGCTATCTTTGGTATCCGAACTACCAGAGTTTTTGGTTAGGTTGTTACTGCGGGCTAGCCAGCTGTCTTCTCCCGCACAGAAACGGGTCATGAGCGATGTGAGGGCTGCCATTGATTTCGGCTTCTCCTATCCTAGGTGCCGGGAAAGCCATTCGTCGCGGATGTTGTGTTTGAAGGCTGCAAGGGCCTCTGCGTCCGGACAGTCGACGATTTGATTTTTCTTGGTTAAGAACCGTGTCCAGTATTGTCTGGCCGATTCGTCTGGCTGCTGAATTATGTGGCTTAGGTCATCAGCGTCTGGTGGTCGCACATATGTGCCCTGGAAGTTATCAAGGACGGCTTCCAGGTCCTCCCAACACCCAATTGATTCTACTAGCAAGCTGTTGAGCCAATGTCGAGCTGGTCCTTTAAGCTTGAGTGGGAGGTATTTGATGGCGTGAAGATCATCACCGTGGGCCATGTGGATATGAAGGAGATAGTCTTTGATCCAAACCGCGGGATCTGTTGTGCCATCGTAGGATTCAATGTTCACGGGTTTGAACCCTTCGGGGATTTGATGATCCATTACTTCATCTGTGAAGCATAGTGGGTGTGCAGCGCCTCTGTATTGGGCTATATCACGACGCAGCTCAAGCAAACTTTGTCTACTGTGTTCGGTCCGGCTGGAATTGCTATATCCTGCGTGGCGATTGTCGTCGTGTATTGTGGGGCGCCCACGCGATCCGTAGATCGATCTTGTTTGTCTTGCCTTATCCTCAATATGTCTCGCAAGTCCGGCGCATTCCCCCGTGGCTTTGTACTTTTCGAGCGATGTCGGGGTGCGGCTTTAGTGGAGGGCCTAGAGGCCTCTCTGTCGTGGCCACGAGGTGGCTGGTCGGCCGTATTGTGCGCTTGTGATGTAGGTTTATATGCTTCCTCCTCTAATCGGGGCAGCAGCTTGCATTTGGGGTAGCTTTTGGAGGGGCGTTCGAGTTTGTACTCTTCGGCCGCAAGGACTTCAGTCCATCTGTCGGCTAGCAAATCTTGATCAGCTCTAAGCTGTTGCTGCTTTTTCTTGAGGCTGCTTGCCATGGCCATAAGCCTGCGTTTGAAACGCTCTTGTTCGACGGGATCCTCAGGCATGACAAATTCGTCGTCGTCGACGCTTGCCTCGTCTCCGGAGGGAGGCATGTAATTATCGTCCTCTACCTCTTTGTCTGCCGCTCTCTCACGAGGGCTGGCTTCTCCATCCTCTTGTGCTAAATCTTGCTGGAGGGGGTTGTCTTCGGCACTGTCCGGGGTTTTATTGTCTCCGGAGCCGGAATCTCCATTTTTGCTGTGGCGGGATTTAGAGCGGCGCCGCTGACGCCGGCGCTTAGGCTGTTTCTTGGAGGGGTCATCCTCCGCTGTTCCATCGCCATTCCCATCCTTTGGGATGTCCACGATGTATATGTCGTATGACGAGGTGGCTTTCTAGTGCCCCGTAGGTGCTGGTTCTTGATCGTCTCCGGCATCGTCGTCCATACCGTCGATGTCTTCGGAGTCGAAGTCTAGCATGTCGGTTAAGTCGTCGACAGTGGCTACAAAGTGGGTGGTGGGTGGGCTTTGAATTTCTTCGTCGTCCACATCCCAACCGTCCTGACCGTAATCCGGCCAAGGCTCTCCTAATAAAGAGAGATACTTTAGCGAATTCAGGATGTCGCCAAAAGGCGAGTGCTGAAAGATGTCCGCAGCGGTGAACTCCATGATCGGCGCCCAATCAGATTCGATTGGAAGGGGCGCGGGAGGTTCAGAGTCCGACGAGGAGTCCGACACCTCGGAGTCATGAGCTTCACAAGGGACAGGGTCGGTATTCGGCTCCATCGCCGTAGAGGTAGCAGCCCCCGAGGCGGTGTCTAGCCACCCATCCTCGATCGGCGCAGTCCGTTCCGAGTTAAGGGTCGGAGCGGATTCTTGTGCGGCCTCCAGGGCACTGTCCGGTAGCGGAGCTAAATCATGCCCATCGTGACAGTGCGGCGCGCTCGACTGTGGCTCGAATCCGTCGAAGATCAAGTCTCCCGGGATGTCGGTCGTATAGTTCAAACTTCCAAATCTGACTTGATGGCCAGGGGCGTAGCTTTCGACCTGCTCCATATGGCCAAGCGAATTGGCCCGCAGTGCAAAGCCACCGAATACAAAGATCTGTCCAGGGAGAAAACTCTCACCCTGGACCGCATCGTTGTTGATGATCGAAGGAGCCATCGGGCCTATGGGCGATGACACAGAGGAGCTCTCAATGAAAGCACCAATGTCGGTATCAAAACCGGCGAATCTCGGGTAGGGGGTCCCGAACTGTGCGTCTAGGCGGATGGTAACAGGAGACAAGGGACGCGATGTTTTTACCCAGGTTCGGGCCCTCTCGATGGAGGTAAAACCCTACTCCTGCTTGATTGATATTGATGATATGGGTAGTACAAGAGTAGATCTACCACGAGATCAAGGAGGCTAAACCCTAGAAGCTAGCCTATGGTATGATTGTTTTTCGTCCTACGGACTAAAACCCTCTGGTTTATATAGACACCGGAGAGGGCTAGGGTTACACAGAGTCGGTTACAATGGTAGGAGATCTACATATCCGTATTGCCAAGCTTGCCTTCCACACCAAGGAAAGTCCCATCCGGACACGGGACGAAGTCTTCAATCTTGTATCTTCATAGTCTTGGAGTCCGGCCAGTGATGATAGTTTGGCTATCCAGACACCCCCTAGTCCAGGACTCCCTCAGTTAGGTTTACCTTAATACTTCTGTTGTAGTTGCGGATGCTTGCAATAGAGGTTAATCATAAGTGGGATGCTTGTTCAAGTAAGAACAACACCCAAGCACCGGTCCACCCACATATCAAATTATCAAAGTACCGAACGCGAATCATATGAGCGTGATGAAAACTAGCTTGACGATATTCCCATGTGTCCTCGGGAGCGCTTTTCCTATTATTAGATTTTGTCCAGGCTTGTCCTTTGCTACAAAAAGGATTGGGCCACCTTGCTGCACTTTATTTACTTTTGTTACTTGTTGCTCGTTACAATTTGTCTTATCACAAAACTATCTGTTACCACTTATTTTAGTACTTGCAGAGAATACCTTGCTGAAAACCGCTTATCATTTCCTTCTGCTCCTCGTTGGGTTCGACACTCTTACTTATTGAAAGGACTACGATAGATCCCCTATACTTGTGGGTCATCAAGACTCTTTTCTGGCGCTGTTTCCGGGGAGTGAAGCGCCTTTGGTAGGTGGAATTTGGTAAGGAAAAATTTATTTAGTGTGCTGAAATTTTCTGTCACTTGTTACTATGGAAAGTAATTGTCTGAGGGGCTTGTTCGGGGTATCTTCACCCCATCTAGTAGAGAAAAGAGTTGCTCCTCAACCTACTCAACCTACTGAACCTATTGAAAATGAAAGTCCTTTTGAAATTCCTTCGGGTTTGATGGAAAAACTGCTAGCTAACACTTTTACAGGAGATGGAACAAAGCATCCTAATGAACATCTACACTATGTGGATGATGTTTGTGGACTATTTAAGCTTGCAGGTATACCCGATGATGTTGTTAAGAAGAAGGCCTTCCCTTTATCTTTGAAGGGAGACGCACTGACATGGTATAGGCTATGTGATGATATGAGATCATGGAACTATAAAAGATTGAAATTGGAATTTCATCAAAAGTATTACCCTATGCATCTTGTTCATTGTGATCGCAATTATATATATAATTTTGGCCTCGCGAAGGAGAAAGCATCGCTCGAGCTTGGGGGAGGCTTAAATCAATGTTATATTCATGCCCCAATCATGAGCTCGCAAGAGAAGTAATTATGCAAAGTTTTTATGCTCGGCTTTCTGATAACAATCGCACCATGCTCGATACTTCTTGTGCTGGATCTTTTATGATGAAGACTATTGAATTTAGATGGAATTTATTGGATAAAATTTAACGCAACTCTAAAGATTGGGACCTCGACAAAGGTAAGGAGTCAGGTATGACACCTAAGTTTGATTGTGTTAAATCTTTTATGGATACCGATATTTTCCGTAAGTTTAGCACTAAATATGGACTTGACTCTGAGATAGTAGCTTCTTTCTATGAATCTTTGGCTACTTATGTTGATCTCCCCAAGGAGAAGTGGTTTAAATACCATCCTCCCATAGAAGTAAAAGTAGCTGCACCTATTAAAGTTGAAGAAAATACTGTCACTTATAATGATCCTATTGTTCCCACTTCTTATGTTGAGAAACCATCTTTCCCTGTTAGAATGAAGGATCATGCTAAAGCTTCAACTGTTGTTCATAAAAGCAATACTAGAACTTATACACCTCCTGAGCAAGTCAAAGTAGAACCCAATATTGCTATTGTTAAAAATCTCTTGTCTGATAATATTGATGGGCATGTTATTCAGTTCTCTGGTGAAACTTCTAGAATTGCTAAACCCTGTGATAGAGATAAACATAGACCTGTGGTAGGCATGCCTGTTATTTCTGTTAAAATAGGAGATCATTGTTATCATGGCTTATGTGATATGGGTGCTAGTGGTGGTGTTATACGCATTGACTTATACAAAGAAATTATGCATGAAATTGCACCTGCTGAGTTAGAGGATATTGATGTTACAATTAAACTTCCCAATAGAGATACTATATCTCCAATAGGAATTGTTAGAGATGTTGAAGTCTTGTGTGGGAAAACTAAACACCCCGCTGATTTTCTTGTTCTTGGTTCTCCACAAGATAGCTTTTGTCCGATTATATTTGGTAGACCCTTCTTGAATACCGTTAATGCTAAGATAGACTGCAAAAAGAATGTTGTTACTATTGGCTTGGAAGATATGGTTCATGAGTTTAATTTCTCTAAATTTAGTAAACAACATCGTGAGGAAGAATCGCCTAGTATGGATGAAATTATTGGTCTTGCTTCTATTGCCGTACCTCCTAGTGACTTTTTAGAACACTATTTGCTAGACCATGAAAATGATATGTTCATGAATGGAAGAAGGGAAATGGATGAAGTATTCTTTAAACAGGAACCTATTCTGCAACACAATTTGCCTGTTGAAATCATAGGGGATCCTCCTCCACCCAAGGGTGATCCCGTGTTTGAGCTTAAACCGTTGCCTGATAATCTTAAATATGCTTATCTTGATGAAAAGAAAATATATCCTGTCATTATTAGCGCTAACCTTTCAGAGCATGAAGAAGAAAGATTATTGAAAACTCTGAAGAAGCACCGTGCCGCTATTGGATATACTCTGGATGATCTTAAGGGCATCAGTCCCACTCTATGTCAACATAAAATAAATTTGGAAGCTGATGCCAAACCAGTTTGTGATCCTCAACGACGTTTGAATCCTAAAATGAAAGAAGTGGTAAGAAAGGAAATACTCAAGCTTTTGTACGCAGGTATAATTTATCCCGTTGCTGATAGTCAGTGGGTAAGTCCTGTCCATTGTGTCCCTAAGAAGGGAGGTATTACTGTTGTCCCTAATGATAAAGATGAATTGATTCCATAAAGAATTATCACTGGTTATAGGATGGTAATTGATTTCCACAAATTAAATAAGGCTACCAAGAAAGATCATTACCCCTTACCTTTTATCGATCAAATGCTAGAAATATTATGCAAACATACACATTATTGCTTTCTAGATGGTTATTCTAGTTTTTCTCAAATACCTGTGTCGGCTAAAGACCAATCAAAGACTACTTTTACATGCCCTTTTGGTACTTTTGCTTATAGATGTATGCCTTTCGGTTTATGTAATGCACCTGCTACCTTTCAAAGATGCATGATGGCTATATTCTCTGACTTTTGTGAGAAAATTTGTGAGGTTTTCATGGACGATTTTTCTGTCTATGGTTCCTCTTTTGATGATTGCTTGAGCAATCTTGCTCGAGTTTTGTAGAGATGTGAAGAAACTAATCTTGTCTTGAATTGGGAAAAGTGCCACTTTATGGTTAATGAAGGTATTGTCTTGGGGCACAAAGTTTCTGAAAGAGGTATTGAAGTTGATAAAGCCAAGTTTGATGCTATTGAAAAGATGCCATGTCCCAAGGACATCAAAGGTATAAGAAGTTTCCTTGGTCACGCCGGATTTTATAGGAGGTTCATTAAGGACTTCTCAAAAATCTCTCGGCCTCTGACTAATTTATTACAAAAAGATGTACCATTTGTCTTTGATGATGATTGTGTAGAAGCATTTGAAATACTTAAGAAAGCATTAGTCTCTGCACCTATTGTTCAGCCACCTGATTGGAATTTACCCTTTGAAATTATGTGTGATGCTAGTGATTATGCTGTAGGTGCTGTTCTAGGGCAAAGAGTTGATAAGAAATTAAATGTTATCCATTATGCTAGTAAGACTCTAGACAATGCTCAAAGAAATTATGCTACTACCGAAAAGGAACTTTTAGCAGTTGTATTTGCTTGTGATAAATTCAGACCCTATATTGTTGATTCTAAAGTAACTATTCACACAGATCATGCTGCTATTAAATATCTTATGGAAAAGAAAGATGCAAAACCTAGACTTATTAGATGGGTTCTCTTGCTACAAGAATTTGATTTACATATTGTTGATAGAAAAGGAGCTGAGAACCCCGTTGCAGACAACTTATCTAGGTTAGAGAATGTTCTTGATGACCCACTACCTATTGATGATAGCTTTCCTGATGAACAATTAAATGTCATAAGCACTTCTCGTAGCACTCCATGGTATGCTGATTATGCTAATTATATTGTTGCCAAATTTATACCACCTAGCTTCACATACCAACAAAAGAAAAAGTTTTCTATGACTTGCGACATTACTTTTGGGATGACCCACATCTTTATAAAGAAGGAGTAGATGGTGTTATTAGACGTTGTGTACCTGAGCATGAACAGGAACAAATCCTACGCAAGTGTCACTCCGAAGCTTATGGAGGACACCACGCTGGAGATAGAACCGCACATAAGGTATTGCAATCCGATTTTTATTGGCCTACTCTCTTCTAGGATGCCCGTAAGTTTGTTTTGTCTTGCGATGAATGTCAAAGAATTGGTAATATTAGTAGACGTCAAGAAATGCCTATGAATTATTCACTTGTTATTGAACCATTTGATGTTTGGGGCTTTGATTATATGGGACCTTTTCCTGCCTCTAATGGATATACACATATTTTAGTTGTTGTTGATTACGTTACTGAGTGGGTAGAAGCTATTCCAACTAGTAGTGTTGATCATAACACTTCTATTAAAATGCTTAAGGAAGTTATTTTTCCGAGGTTTGGAGTCCCTAGATACTTAATGACTGATGGTGGTTCACACTTTATTCATGGTGCTTTCCGTAAGATGCTTGCTAAATATGATGTTAATCATAGAATTGCATCTCCATATCACCCGCAGTCTAGTGGTCAGGTAGAATTGAGCAATAGAGAGCTCAAATTAATCTTGCAAAAGACTGTCAATAGGTCTAGAAAGAATTGGTCCAAGAAACTGAATGACGCATTATGGGCCTATAGAACTGCATATAAAAATCCTATGGGTATGTCTCCGTATAAAATGGTTTATGGAAAAGCTTGTCACTTACCTCTCGAACTAGAACATAAGGCATACTGGGCTATTAAAGAGATCAACTATGATTTCAAACTTGCCGGTGAGAAGAGGTTGTTTGATATTAGCTCACTTGATGAATGGAGAACCCAAGCTTATGAAAATGCCAAGTTGTTTAAAGAAAAGGTTAAAAGATGGCATGACAAAAGGATACAAAAGCGTGAGTTTAATGTAGGTGATTATGTATTGCTATACAACTCTCGTTTAAGATTTTTTGCAGGAAAACTTCTCTCCAAATGGGAAGGTCCCTGCGTTATCGAGGAGGTATATCATTCCGGTGCCATAAAAATCAACAACTTCACAGGCACAAATCGGAAGGTGGTAAACGGTCAAAGGATCAAACACTATATCTCAGGTAATACTATAAATGTTGAAACTAATATTATTGAAACCGTAACCCCGGAGGAATACATAAGGGACACTTTCCAGAACGTCCCAAACTCCGAAAAGGAATAGGTATGTGGTACCGTAAGTAAACCGACTCCAAAATAATTTTTAAGGCAATATTTCTCTGTTTTGGAATATTTAGAAAAATAGAAAAATAAGTAGCAGTCCGGGGAGGACACGAGGCCTCCACGTGGGTGGAGGGCGCGCCCTACCCCCCTAGGCGCGCTCCCTACCTCGTGAGCACCTCGTGTGCCCTCTGGACTCCGTTTCCTTGCACGATACGTATTTTGGTCGGTAAAAATTCATTATATATAGTCCCGAAGGTTTTGACTCTCGTATCACGCAAATCTCCCCTGTTCTTGTTTCGAGCTATGTTTCTGACAGGTCTAGATCATCATGACGACCCCAAGTGCTTCCAAGGACAAGTTCTTCGAGAAGGTGATCAACCCTTACCTCGCGGAGGTGTTGCGACACCTTCAAACCATTGAGATGCGTGATGGGTTGTTGCACATCCGCGATGTTGAGGGACCAAAGGGAACGGGAAGCATGGAGTTGAGGCTCGAAGCAATGGAGCAACAAGTTTTCCAGTGCCAGGGGGCGGTGGAGCGTGGAATCAACGCTACCCACAAGATGCTCGCGGAGTTCACCAACAACTACGAGACGGATGCCAAGAAGACCGAGGAAGCCATCTTCAAGCTACGTGAGAAGATCGAGCACCTCCAAGCCCAAATCTATGATCTGCAAAACCAAAACTATGAGTATGAATATAGATTCAAAAGGATGAGTTTGGCTGCAGATTTGAGGATTTCGGAGACTCGATCATCCTTCTATGATGGTGAGCCTATGCCATGGAAGGTGGACGACAAGCTTGCATCATCAACAACACCTCCACCGCCAACAACAAAGAAGGAGACATAATCACATGGGTATGGGCACTCCCCTTGGCAACTGCCAAGCTTGGGGGAGGTGCCCTGGTATCGTATCACCATCACAACTCCTATCTTTACCGTTTTTCTTAGTTCGATCCTTTTAGTAGTATCTTGATTTAGTAGAATAAAGTCATGGCATGATCTAGTTTAGTGTTTTGCTTTATGATCCTTCTTTGTAATCGAGTCCGTGAGCTTTATAATAAAGATTAGTGTTGAGTCAAGGGCTTGAGTATTTTGCCATGATCTTGGGTGATTAGAAGAAAAAGAATAAAAAGAATCAAAGAGTTCATATTGATCCTAGTGAAAGTAATGACTCCACATAGAAAGAGTATGATGATTAAAAGTTGTTGGGAGTTGGCAAATATAGCTTTGGTCATCGTTGCAATTAATAGGAAGTAATAAGGAAAGAGAGGTTTCACATATAGATATATTATCATTGACATCTTTTATGATTGGGAGCACTCATTAAAATATGACATGCTAAAGAGTTGATGTTGGACAAGGAAGACAACATAATGAGTTATGTTTTCTTACATCTGAGATAAAGTATGTTGTCATGGATCCTCTACCATGTTGAGCTTGCCTTTCCCCCTCATGCTAGCCAAATTCTCAGCACTAAGTAGAAATACTACTTGTGCTTCCAAATACCCTTAAACTAGTTTTGCCATGAGAGTCACCATATCTACCTATGGATTGAGTAAGATCCTTCAAGTAAGTTGTCATCAGTGCAAGCAATAAAAATTGCTCTCTAAATATGCATGACTTATTAGTGCGGAGAAAATAACCTTTGTACGAACTTGTTGTGGACGCAATAAAAGCGACGGACTGCATAATAAAGGTTCACATACAAGGGGCAATATAAAGTGACGTTCTTTTGCACTAAGATTTTGTGCATCAACCCTAAACGCGCATGACAACCCCTGCTTCCCTCTGTGAAGGGCCTATCTTTTATTATTATCCTCTACCTTATGCAAGAGTCACGGTGATCTTCACCTTTTTTTTTCATTTTATCCTTTGGCAAGTTCAGCATGTTGGAAAGAACATGATATATATATCTAATTGGATGTGGGGGAGCATGAATTATTATTGTTGACATTACCCTTGAGGTAAAAGGTTGTGGGGAAAAACTATAAGCCCTATCTTTCTCTGTGTCCAATTAAAACTCCGTAACCACAAGTATTGCGTGAGTGTTAGCAATTATGAAGGACTAAGTGATAGTTGAGTATGTGGACTTGCTTTTAAGCTCTGACATAGACTCTTTCCGATGTTATGATAAATTGCAATTGCTTCAATGACTGAGGGTATAATTTGTTGGTGCTCAATAAGGTTTCTGATTCATGCTTTGGCTTTGTGAAAAGATCATCACTTGAACATGAGTAATCATATGAAAAAATCTATATATGTTGCTGTTATGAAATAATCATGATGCCTTCATGTCTGTATTTTATTTTTTATCGACGCCTCTACCCCTAAACATGAGGACATATTTATTGTTATCGGCTTTTCGCTTGAGAACAAGCGAGATCTAAGCTTGGGGGAGTTGATACGTCCATTTTGCATCATGCTTTTAGGACAATATTTATTGCATTATGGGCTGTTATTTCACGTTATGTCACAATACTTATGGCTATTCTCTCTTAATCTACAAGGTTTACATGAAGAGGGAGAATGCCGGCAGCTGGAATTCTGGGCTGAAAAAGGAGCAAATATTGAAGGCCTATTCTACGCAACTCCAAAAGTCCTGAAACTCCACGGAATACCTTAAAATAAATAAATAAAAATCGTCGCCAAAGATGAAGGCCAGGGGGCCCACACCCTACTCTCGAGGGCGGGGGCGCGCCCCCCTAGGCGCGCCCCCCTATCTCGTGGGCCCCCTGGTGGCTCTCTGACGCCCATCTTCTCCTATATGAAGTCTTTCGATGAGAAAAAAAATAGAAGGCAACCTTTCGGGATGAGACTCCACCACCACGAGGCGGAACCTTGGCGGAACCAATCTAGGGCTCCAGCAGAGCTGTTCTGCCGGGGACACTTCCCTCCAGGAGGGGGAAATCATCACCATCGTCATCACCAACGCTCCTCTCTTCGGGAGAGGGCAATCTCCATCAACATCTTCACCAGCACCATCTCATCTCCAAACCCTAGTTCATCTCTTGTATCCAATTCTTGTCTCCAAGTCCGGGATTGGTGCTAGTAGGTTGCTAGTAGTGTTGATTACTCCTTGTAGTTGATGCTAGTTGGTTTATTTGGTGGAAGATCATATGTTCAGATCCTTTATGCACATTATTACCCCTCTAATTATGAACATGAATATGCTTTGTGAGTAGTTACGTTTGTTCCTGAGTACAAGGGAGAAGTCTTGCTATTAGTAGTCATGTGAATTTGGTATTCGTTCGATATTTTGATAAGATGTATGTTGTCTAACCTCTAGTGGTGTTATGTGGACATCGACTACATAACACTTCACCATTATTTGGGCCTAGAGGAAGGCATCAGGAAGTAATAAGTAGATGATGGGTTGCTAGAGTGACAGAAGCTTAAACCCTAGTTTATGCGTTGCTTCGTAAGGGGCTGATTTAGATCCATATGTTTCATGCTATGGTTAGGTTTACCTTAATACTTATGTTGTAGTTGCGGATGCTTGCAATAGAGGTTAATCATAAGTGGGATGCTTGTTCAAGTAAGAACAGCACCCAAGCACAGGTCCACCCACATATCAAATTATCAAAGTACCGAACGCGAATCAAATGAGCGTGCTGAAAACTAGCTTGACGATATTCCCATGTGTCCTCGGGAGCGCTTTTCCTATTATAAGAGTTTGTCCAGGCTTTTCCTTTGCTACAAAAAGGATTGGGCTACCTTTCTGCACTTTATTTACTTTTGTTACTTGTTGCTCGTTACCATTTATCTTATCACAAAACTATCTGTTACCACTTATTTTAGTACTTGCAGAGAATACCTTGCTGAAAACCGCTTATCATTTCCTTCTGCTCCTCGTTGGGTTCGACACTCTTACTTATCGAAAGGACTACGATAGATCCCCTATACTTGTGGGTCATCAATGCCCATGGTCAAATAATTCTAGAAACCATTACCCAACTAATTGACAAATGATGACTAAACCTGCCTTTTCCTTTTATTTTCTGATTTTCAAGAAACAAAAGAAAAGGGATGCATATGCATCCTAATCCTAATCATTTACATGGTTGTTTTCTAGCAGTAGTAATTAGTAAAACTAAAACTAGAACTGGTTAATAGAACTAACCTAACTAACCTAACTAACCTACAAACTAATTGACCTAACTACCCTAGAAACTAACCTAACTAACCTAGTCTAAACATCAAAGCAAAAGTGTCTAGATAACAAGAAAGATCTGCTTGTACTCTCTTCATAGAGAAAGATTTAAACCAAAAATTAACAAAAAAGATCAAAGCTAATTAACAAATTATGAACATTTGTGTCCAAATAACAGAAATATCACCAAAAAAACACAAACATAGAAAATGTTGGATATGTTGTCAGACAAATCACTTAGAGTGATAATATAGATCTCATCAATGTATGAATTAGGCCACTACTTTTTAACATCACAAGTCATCACTCAGATTCATAGACAACGATCTCCAATTAGGAAAGAAAAATCAACCAAAAACGTTTCATAGATTCCTGAGTTCAAATAAGAATATTTAAAGAGTTTCATAACAAATGGTTGAGCCGCCAGACAATGCTTTCTAGGCAAATAGGATTATGCTTATGATCAAAATAGTAGCAGTAAGCAACACAAGATCCACCAAAAGGATAGCCCATTTGAAAAATTCTAGCTCGATTAACATTTCGCCATAAAATCCAGTCTCCAAAATTACGGCATAGCCAATGTGGACATCAGAATTGCAGATATTCACAACATAAGTTCAGAAGTACTCAGAAAAATTACGCTAAGATGTTCAATTTGTCCTTAGAATTGCAGAATGACAGCATGGGCACACAACAACCAATCAGTCGCTAAAGATGGTATGATTAACAGGTTTTTCATCACCGGACAAATGGAAACACAAAATCAAACAAACAAGTCAACAAAATAGAACTTAAATTACTACAAAAAACAAAATCTGACATAAGAAGACATGAGAGGAATGACACTAACCTGACTAACAATACTAACTAACCTAATTAGTAGTACTAACCTAGAAAATCAAACTAACCTAACTAACAGTACTAACTAACCCAATTAGTAGCAGTAGAAAAAAAGAAACTAAAAATACTAACTAACCTAATTAGTAGCAGTAGAAAAAAAACAAGGGGGGAGCTCACCGGAGTGGGTCGGTGATGACCCACAAGTGTAGGAGATCTATCGTAGTCCTTTCGATAAGTAAGAGTGTCGAACCCAATGAGGAGCAGAAGGACATGACAAGCGGTTTTCAGTAAGGTATTCTCTGCAAGCACTGAAATTGTAGGTAACAAATAATTTTATGATAAGATAATTTGTAACGGGTAACAAGTAATGAAAGTAAATAAGTTACAGCAAGGTGGCCCAATCCTTTTTGTAGCAAAGGACAAGCCTGGACAAGTTCTTATAATGAGAAAAGCACTCCCGAGGACACATGGGAATTATCGTCAAGCTAGTTTTCATGACGTTCATATGATTCACGTTCGTTACTTTGATAATTTGATATGTGGGTGGATCGGTGCTCGGGTACTGCCCTTTCTTGGACAACCATCCCACTTATGATTAACCCCTATTTCAAGCATCCGCAACTACAAAAGAAGTATTAAGGTAAACCTAACCACAGCATGAAACGAGTGGATCCAAATCAGCCTCTTACGAAACAACGCATAAACTAGGGTTTAAGCTTCTATCACTCTAGCAACCCATCATCTACTTATTACTTCCCAATGCCTTGCTCTAGGCCCAAATAATGGTGAAGTGTCATGTAGTCGACGTTCACATGACACCACTAGAGGAGAGACAACATACATCTCATCAAAATATCAAACGAATACAAAATTCACATGACTACTAATAGCAATAATTCACCCATGTCCTCAGGAACAAACGTAACTACTCACAAAGCATATTCATGTTCATAATCAGAGGGGTATTAATATGCATTAAGGATCTGAACATTTGATCTTCCACCAAATAAACCAACTAGCATAAACTACAAGGAGTAATCAACTCTACTAGCAACCCACAGGTACCAATCTGAGGTTTTGGTACAAAGATTGGATACAAGAGATGAACTAGGGTTTGAGAGGAGATGGTGCTGGTGAAGATGTTGATGGAGATTGACCCCCTCCTGATGATAGGATCATTGGTGATGACGATGGCGATGATTTCGCCCTCTCAGAGGGAAGTTTCCCCGGCAGAACAGCTCCGCTGGAGCCCTAGATTAGTTCCGCCAAGGTTCCGCCTCATGGCGGCGGAGTTTCGTCCCGTAAGCTTGATTATGATTTTTTCCAGGGTAAAAGACTTCATATAGCAGAAGATGGGCACTGGAGGCTGCCAGGTGGCCCACGAGGCAGGGGGGCGCGCCCAGGGGGGTACGGCGCGCCTCCACCCTCGTGGGTGGTGGGTGCCCCCCTCAGGTATTTCTTCCGCTGAATATTTTTTATTAATTCCCAAAATGACTTTCGTGGAGTTTCAGGACTTTTGGAGCTGTGCAGAATTAATAGGTCTCCAATATTTGCTCCTTTTCCAGCCTAGAACCCAGCTGTCAGCATTCTCCATCTTTATGTAAACCTTGTAAAATAAGAGAGAATAGCCATAAGTATTGTGACATAAAGTGAAATAACAGTCCATAATGCAATAAATATCGATATAAAAGCATGATGCAAAATGGACGTATCAACACCCCCAAGCTTAGACCTTGCTTGTCCTCAAGCGGAAGGCGATACTGAAAAATATGTCCACATGTTTAGAGATAGAGGTGTCGATAAAAAATAAAATATGGACATG
>NC_057798.1:164412466-164429737 GCF_018294505.1 Triticum aestivum | reverse complement strand
GTCTATTCTGCTAATATTAGCAGAATAACTATTCTGTACACCATTTCCGCACTGCACCCTGAACGCAAGTGCACTGCATCTTCTTGACGACGAGCACTGCAATAGAGACTAGTGAACTTCTCGTTGGAAAAAACTGTACGCGTTATTTTTTCGGTACTGTTTTCGCTCTAATTTTTTAACCGTTTATCAGAATGAGGCGTGTGATATACCGTTGAAAAGCTATGGATTAGGCGCAACTTCGACATGTTGAACACTTTTCGAGATTTTACACGGTTTAAGAGCAGTTTTGAAAATAGTGCGGCAGATGACGAGTGGCAGCGAGCGTTTTTTGGCGATTTCTTCTAAACCGCTTGTCGGAATGAAGCAAATGATACGCCGTTGGATAGATATCGTCGAGGTGCATCTTTTTCATATATAAATATTTCTCTAATTCGTTACGGTTGAAGAGCAGTTTCAAATTTACTAAATCGCGGAACTCTGTTTTTTCAAAAATTTTGAAATTTTCGGTACCGTTTTCGCTCCAGTTTTCTAATTGTTTGTCGAAACGAGACGTATGATACGCCGTTGGAAAGCTATGGACAAGGCACAACTGCCATATGTTGAAATGTTTTTGAGATTCCTTACAGTTTTTAGTTAATTTTGAAAATCGTGCGGCTGACGTCGAGAGGCAGCGGCTGTTTTTTCGCGAAATTTTTCCGAACGGCTGGTCAGAATGATTCAAACCATACGCCGTTGGAAAGATATCAACGAGACGCAACTTTTTCATGTAGAACACTCTCTCTAATTCCTTACGGTTTAAGAGCAGTTTCGATTTTACCGAAAAGCGGACACTCTGTTCTTCGTGAGACCAAAATCGTCGTATGTACTGCATCGGACAGAAGAACGCATTGCTTCAGACGAAATACCGCACTACATCAGATGGGCAAGTGCAGTGCATGGTTTCTTTTTGTTTAAACATATTTTTTCTCGGACGAGGAAAGAAGAACGCACTGCTTCAGACGAAATACCGCACTTCATCAGAAGAGACAAGTGCACTGCATGATTTCTTTTTGTGGGACGTAAATTTTTCCATACGAGTTTTTGTTTTTGTTGTATTTTTTTCAACTTTCTTTCATGAATGAGAGTGGACCTCAATGACAAGGGCAAGTGTGTCGCGACATATATCAAAGTGAACCGCATTATCATCTTGTTGTTTCGCTAATTTTTTTGCATTTTCATGTTGGGGACAAGTGAACAATATCACTCTCAAAAGTGGACCACATCTGAGGACCAAACGCACTTCAAAATGAACCACACATATTTTTTGTTTTCTTTTTTATTTTAGAAATTCTTCCGCACTTCGAGGATGAGGCAAGTGGACCGCTGGGACAAGAAAGTGAACCACACCGTGATTTGCTTGTTTTTGTTTTTTTATCCACCACCGTGTGTACCCTGAAATTTTAACATTTGGAGTGAGCTGCAACAAACTGCCCTGTGCCGTAGGCAAGTAAAACCAAAGTGAGCTGCTAGGGGAAACCGAAGTGAGCTGCAAACCAAAGTTCTCCGCCACCACGTGTACCCTGAAGCCAAGTTCTTTTTTCCAGAGCAGCAAAGGAGAACTCTGGAGTGAACCACCAAGTTTCTTATCGAATAGTATTTTTTAAAACTTACCAAAGACAACCCTATAAATTTACATAAAACCCACTCAAAACAAAATGAAAAATAAATCAAAGCCGTATGTCCTGGGTCTAGTTGATTTGACCCTGCCAGCACCAAACGAACTGCGAGCCTGACGATGGTTAGCATCCCACCCGCGATACAGAACAGCTTGCCAATGAACTGAACCAACATCACGCTGTGAGCTGAATGTACACACAGGACACCCTGGCCAGCATACACACACCAGCCGAACCTCATCTTTGATCAAGCTAACTGCACCAAAGCACCTATAGGCAAGGAAGGGAAAATACCAAGCCGCAATGGGGCACAGCCGAACCGCACGACTACGACATTCATAGGCAGAAATGCCACCACGAATCCCCTGCTGCTCCCGTCAAAGTAGTTCACACCACCGTCCTTCTCTATCCTGACAAGTGAACAGCAAGAAAGAGGTGGCTGAAGAAGGGAACCGCACATCTACAACAAATAAACTACAAAAAAATTAAAAAAGTACTGCATAACCTACTCTGGCATACTGCACGGTTGGGCTTGTCCCACATGTGACCATCGACGGTCGTCAGATGCAGCCTGCACGCCTACAAATTTTTTTTCGCCCACCCATTGAAGGTGGAGATCCAGAGAGAGGCCAGGTAGACGAATGGCAGCGCGGTGGCTGTTGATCTCAGCCGGGGTCGGAGAAGACGCCCCCTGGAGTAGTGTGACCACCATGGAACCGCTGGCTCCTGTTGGATGGATGTTGCACAAGATGACCCCGTCGCGCGGGATCCCTGTATTTTTGCAAGCCTCCCCATGCCACCAATGATCCGCGCCGCCGGCATCTTCGTCGATGAGCCGCGATCCACCAAAAGCGTCGAAGCTAGATCCAGCCATGGCAGAGGCAGATCCAGGAAATGGTGGGGAAGGAAGGTTAGGGGAGGGAAGGCACCAGACTTGTGCTCGCCGGTGTTAGGAGGTAGTACCAGGAGGGGTGGGGTGGGTGTCGGCTTGCGAGGTGGAGGGGTGGCGCTCCACGGGGAGAAGGAGGCAGGGGCGTTGGGAGGGCGCGACGGCCGGCAAGATGGTGCGGTTGGAGGTGAGAGGCGGCGTGCCGGCGTGAGCCCGGGCTGGCGGCGGGGTGGGAAGGCAGGTGGTGCAGTGGCCGAAGGGGAGGCACGTGTCCGGGGAAGAAGTGAAGAGGGGAGGGAGGGAGGGAAGGTGCAGGGGTAGGAGGCTGGAGGGCACCGGGCACACGGCCGGCGGCGAGGCCCTTGGCCCCCGGTGGGAGAAGGTAGGGGGTTGGGGAAGGTGAGATCAGAGTGGCCTGGGGTGACCTCCATGCGTCCGGGGAAGAAGGAAAGAGGGAAGGAAGCCGGCGGCGCCAAGGGAAGTAGACTGGATGGGGGCGGCGCCGGGGAAGGAGATCAGAGGCAGGAGCTGGGCACGCTGCCGGCGGCGCGACCCTCGGCCCCCGGCGGAAAAACCTACTAGATCGGGGGAAGAAGGTGCGAGAGAGATGGGTGGTCGTGCTAGCGGCCATGGGGATTTTTTATTTTTTAGCTGCGGTTCGTTTGGGGTGGGTAGGGTGGTCGGTTTGGTGCTTTTAGTGGTGCTCAAGTGTTAGTAGAATAAGAAAGTGGTGTGCATAATAAGGTCTTAAGGGGTGTTATCATAATAGACCCACCCTATATATATATATATATATATATATATATATATATATATATATATATATATATATATATATATATATATATATATATATATCAGGATCTTTCCAACACGAGGTGCTTGCCAAAGGATAAAACATTAAGGTGAAGATCACCTTGACTCTTGCATAATGTAAAAGACATAAAGTGAAGGATAGGCCCTTCGCAGAGGGAAGCCGAGGCTGTCATGTGCTTTTATGGTTGGATGCACGAAATCTTAATGCAAAAGAATGTCACTTTATATCGCCACTTGTGATATGAACCTTTATTATGCAGTCCGTCGCTTTTATTACTTCCATATCACAAGATCGTATAAAGCTTATTTTCTCCACACTAATAAGTCATACATATTTAGAGAGCAATTTTTATTGCATGCAACATAACAACTTACTTGAAGGATCTTACTAAATCCATAGGTAGATATGGTGGACTCTCATGGCGAAACTGGGTTTAAGGATATTTGGAAGCACAAGTAGTATCTCTACTTGGTGCAAGGAATTTGGCTAGCATGAGGGGGAAAGGAAAGCTCAACATGTTTGAATGATCCATGACAATATACTTTAACTGAGATGTGAGAAAACATAACCCATTACGTTGTCTTCCTTGTCCAACATCAACTCTTTAGCATGTCATACTTTAATGAGTGCTCACAATCATAAAAGATGTCCAAGATAGTGTATTTATATGTGAAAACCTCTCTTTCTTTATTACTTCCTATTAATTGCAACGATGACCAAAACTATGTTTGCCAACTCTCAACAACTTTTAATCATCATATTTTTTATGTGTGAAGTCATTACTATCCATAAGATCAATATGAACTCTTTTATTCTTTTTATTCTTTTTTGCAGTCAAGATCATAGCAAGATAGCAAAGCCCTTGACTCAACACTAATCTTTATTATATATAGCTCACGGACTTGATTACATAGAGGGATCACAAAGCAAAACTCAAAACTAATTCATACCAAAAATTTATTCTACTAGATCAAGATATTACCAAAAGGATTGAACTAAGAGAAATGGTAAATATAGGAGTGTGATGGTGATACGATACCGGGGAAAATCCCCCAAGCTTGGCAGATGCCAAGGGGAGTGCCCATACCCATGTGATTACGTCCTCGGAGATGGTGATGATGGAGTTGTTGATGATGTAGGCTTGTCGTCCGTCTTCGAAGGCATAGGCTCACCATCATAGAAAGATGATCGAGTCTCCGGAATACTCAAATCTGCAGCCAAACTCATCCTCTTGAATCTATATTCATACTCAAAGTTTTGGTTTTGTAGGTCATAAATCTGGGCTTGGAGGTGCTCGATTTTCTCATGAAGCTTGAAGATGGTCTCCCCAATGTTCTTGGCGTCTAGCTTGTGGTTGTTGGTGAACTCCGCGATCATAATCTGGTTGGCGTTGAGTCCGTGTTCCACCATCCCTTGGCACATGAAAACTTGTTGTTCCATTGTTTCGAGCTTTGTCTCCATGCTTCCGGTACTCCTTGGTCCCTCCACATCGAGGATGTGCAGCACCCCTCACGCATCTCAATGGTTTGAGGATGATGCAGCACCTCCGCTAGGTAGGGGTTGATGACCCTCTCGAAAAACTTGTCCATGGGGGCGCTTGAAGACGTCATGGTGCTCTAGATCTGTCAGAAAAATAGCTCGAAACAAAGAGAGAGGATATTTGCGTGATACAGTGGTCAAAACCTTCGGGAGATTACATAATGAATTTTTACCGACCAAAAGAATTATTGTGCAAGAAAACGAAGTCCGGAGAGCACACGAGGTGCCCACGAGGTAGGGGGGCGCGCCCAGGGGGTAGGGCGCGCCCTCCACCCTCGTGGACGCCTTGTGTCCTTCTCGGACTACTTCTTATTTTCCTATTTTCTTAAATATTCCAAAACGGAGAAAAAATGTTGTTAGAACTGTATTGGAGTCGGTTTATTTACCGTAACACATACCTATTCCTTTTCGGAGTCTGAAACATTCTGGAAAGTGTCCCTTATGTATTCCTACGGGGTTACGGTTTCAATAACATTAGTTTCAATATTTATAGGATTACCTGAGATATAATGTTTGATTCTTTGACCGTTCACCACCTTCGGGTTTGTGCCTTCAAAGTTGTTGATTTTTATGGCACCGGAACGATAGACCTCCTCGATAACGTAAGGGCCTTCCCATTTAGAGAGAAGTTTTCCTGCAAACAATCTTAAAGAGAGTTGAATAGCAACACATAATCACCTATGTTAAACTCACGCTTTTGTATCATTTTGTCATGCCATCTTTTAACTTTTTCTTTAAACAACTTGGCATTCTCATAGGCTTGGGTTCTCCATTCATCAAGTGAGCTAATGTCAAATAACCTCTTCTCACCGGCAAGTTTGAAATCATAATTGAGCTCTTTAATGGCCCAATATGGCTTATGTTCAAGTTCAAGAGGTAAGTGACATGCTTTTCCATAAACCGTTTTATACGAAGACATACCCATAGGATTCTTATATGCAGTTCTATAAGCCCATAATGCACCATCAAGTTTCTTGGACCAATTCTTTTTAGATCTATTAACAGTCTTTTGCAAAATTAATTTGAGCTCTCTATTACTCAATTCTACTTGACCACTAGACTATGTGTGATATGGAGATGCAATTCTATGATTAACGTCATACTTAGCAAGCATTTTACGAAAAGGACCATGAATAAAATGTGAACCACCATCAGTCATTAAGTATCTAGGGACTCCAAACCTCGGAAAATAACTTCTTTATGCATCTTAAAAGAGGTGTTATGTTCAGCACTACTAGTTGGAATAGCTTCTACCCACTTAGTAATGTAATCAACATGAACTAAAATATGTGTATATCCATTAGAGGCAGGAAACGGTCCCATATAATCAAAGCCCCAAACATCAAATGGTTCAATAACAAGAGAATAATTCATAGCCATTACCAAATCTTTGACTTCATCACAAGACAAAACAAACTTATGGGCATCTTTGAAGAGAGTAGGCCAATAAAAACCGGATTGCAATACCTTATGTGTAGTTCTATCTGCAGCGTGGTGTCCTCCATATGCCTCGGAGTGACACTTGCGTAGGATCTGTTCCTGTTCATGCTCAGGTGCACAACGTCTAATAACACCATCTACTCCTTCTTTATAAAGGTGTGGGTCATCCTAGAAGTAATGTCTTAAATCATAGAAGAACTTTTTCTTTTGCTGGTATGCGAAACTAGGTGGTATGAATTTAGCAACAATGTAATTAGCATAATCAGCATACCATGGAGCAGTATGAGAAGCATTTATGACAGCTAATTGTTCATCAGGAAAGCTATCATCAATAGGTAGTGGGTCATCAAAAACATTCTCTAACCTAGACAAGTTGTCTGCAACGGGGTTCTCAGCTCCCTTTCTATCAATAATATGCAAATCAAATTCTTGGAGCAAGAGAACCCATCTAGTAAGTCTAGGTTTACTTCTAAAAAAAATAAGTCTAGGTTTAGCATCTTTCTTTTCCATGAGATATTTAATAGCAGCATGATAAGTGTGAATAGTTACTTTAGAATCAACAATATAAGGTCTGAACTTATCACATGCAAATACAACTGCTAAGAATTCTTTTTCAGTAGTAGCAAAATTTCTCTGGGCAGTGCCTAGAGTTTTACTAGCATATTGAATAACATTTAATTTCTTATCTACTCTTTGTCCTAGAACAGCACCTACAACATAATCACTAGCATCACACATAATTTCGAAGGGTAAATTCCAGTCAGGTGGCTGAACAATAGGTGCAGAAATCAAAGCTTTCTTAAGTATTTCAAATGCTTCTAAACAATCATCATCGAAGAGAAAAGGAATATATTTTTGCAGTAGATTAGTCAGAGGCCTAGAAATTTTAGAAATCAATTACCATCTATAACCTGTAATAATTCTTTGCGGGACCAATTCATCTTTATCATTAGGAACGACAGTAATACCTCCCTTCTTAGGGACACAATGGACAGGACTTACCCACTTACTATCAGCAACGGAATAAATGATACCTGCCTCGAGGAGCTTTAGTATTTCTTTTCTTACCACTTCCTTCATCTTAGGATTTAATCGTCGTTGGTGATCAATGACTGGTTTGGTGTCTTCCTCCAATTTTATTTTGTGTTGGCATAGAGTGGGACTAATACCCTTAAGATCATCAAGAGTATATCCAATAGCAGCACGGTGCTTCTTCAGAGTTTTCAATAATCTTTCCTCTTCCTGTTCTGAAAGGTTAGCACTAATAATAACAAGATATATCCTCTTTTCATCAAGATAAGCACATTTAAGAGTATCAGGTAATGGTTTAAGCTCAAACACGGGATCACCCTTGGGTGGTGGAGGATCCCCTAGGATTTCAACAGGCAATTTGTGTTTCAAAATAGGTCCCTGTTTAAAGAATACTTCATCTATTTCCCTTCTTTCATTCATAAACATATCATTTTCATGGTCTAGCAAATATTGTTCTAAAGGATCAGTAGGAGGCACGGCAATAGAAGCAAGACCAATAATTTCATCCTTGCTAGGCAATTCTTTATCATGGGGTTGTCTATGAAACTTAGCAAAATTAAACTCATGAGACATATCTTCCAAACCAATAGTAACAACATCTTTTTCGCAATCAATCTTAGCATTAACAGTGTTCAAGAAGGGTCTACCAAATATGATGGGACAAAAGTCATCTTGTGGGGAACCAAGAAAAATAAAAACAGCAGGATATTTAACCTTCCCACACAAGACTTCAACATCTCTAACAATCCCAATTGGTGAAATAGTATCTCTATTGGCAAGCTTAATTGTAACATCAATTTCTTCTACCTCAGCAGGTGCAATATCATGCATAATTTCTACATATAAGGAAAAAGGTATTGCACTGGCACTAGCACCCATATCACATTAGCCATGATAACAATGATCTCCTATTTTAACAGAAATAATAGGCATGCCTACAATAGGTCTATGTTTCTTAGCATCAGGTCTAGCAATTCTAGCAGCTTGATCACAGAAATAAATAACATGCCCATCAATATTATAAGCCAAGAGATCTTTAACCATAGCAATACTAGGTTCAACTTTAATTTGCTCAGGGGGTGTATATGTTCTAGTATTAATCTTACGAACCACGGTTGAAACTTTAGCATGATCCTTTATCCTAACAGGGAAAGGTGGTTTCTCAATATAAGTGGAAGGAACAATAGGATCATTATAAGTGATAGTATTTTCTTCAACTGTAATAGGTCCAACTACTTTTACTTCAGTGGGAGGATTATATTTAAACCACTTCTCCTTAGGGAGATCAACGTGAGTAGCAAATGATTCACAGAAATAAGCTACTATCTCATAGTCAAGTCCATATTTAGTGCTAAATCCACGAAAAGCATCGGTATCCATAAAAGATTTAACACAATCAAACATAGGTGTCATACCTGACTCCTTACCATCGTCGGAATCCAAATCTTCAGAGTTGCTTTTAATTCTTTCCAATAAATCCCATTTGAATTCAATAGTCTTCATCATAAAAGACCCCGCACAAGAAGTATCAAGCATGGTGCGATTGTTGAGAGAAAGCCGAGCATAAAAGTTTTGAATAATCATTTCTCTTGAGAGCTCATGATTGGGGCATGAATACAACATTGACTTAAGCCTCCCCCAAGCTTTAGCGATACTTTCTCCTTCACGAGGCCAAAAGTTATATCTATAATTACGATCATGATGAACAAGATGCATAGGACAAAACTTCTGGTGAAATTCCAATTTCAATCGTTTATAGTCCCAGGATCCCATATCATCACATAGCCTATACCATGTCAATGCGTCTCCCTTCAAAGATGAAGGTAAAACCTTCTTCTTAATAACATCATCGGGCATACCTGCAAGCTTAAATAATCCACAAACTTCATCCACATAGATAATGTGTAAATCGGGATGCAATGTTCCATCTCCTGCAAAGGGATTAGCTAGCAGTTTCTCTACCATACCCGAAGGAATTTCAAAGTAACATTTTCAGTAGGTTGAGGAGCAACTCTTTGCTCTACTAGTCGGGGTGAAGATACCCCGAACAAGCCCCTCAAAGGATTAGTTTCCATAGTAACAAGTGACAGTAAATTTCAGGACACTATATAAATGTTTCCTTACCAAGTTCCACTTTCCAAAGATGCTTCACTCCCCGGCAACGGTGCCAGAAAAGAGTCTTGATGACCCACAAGTGTAGGGGATCTATCGTAGTCCTTTCGATAAGTAAGAGTGTCAAACCCAATGAGGAGCAGAAGGAAATGGCAAGCGGTTTTCAGTAAGGTATTCTCTGCAAGCACTAAAATTGTAGGTAACAGATAGTTTTGTGATAAGATAATTTCTAACGGGTAAGAAGCAATGAAAGTAAATAAGGTGCAGAAAGGTGGCCCAATCCTTTTTGTAGCAAAGGACAAGCCTGGACAAGTTCTTATAATGAGAAAAGCGCTCCCGAAGACTCATGGGAATTATTGTCAAGCTAGTTTTCATCACGCTCATATGATTTGCGTTCGTTACTTTGATAATTTGATATGTGGGTGGACCGATGCTTGGGTACTGCCCTATCTTGGAAAAACATCCCAATTATGATTAACCCCTATTGCAAGCATCCGCAACTAAAAAAGAAGTATTAAGGTAAACCTAACCACAACATGAAACGAGTGGATCCAAATCAGCCCCTTACGAAGCAACACATAAACAAGGGTTTAAGCTTCTGTCACTCTAGCAACCCATCATCTACTTATTACTTCCCAATGCCTTGCTCTAGGCCCAAATAATGGTGAAGTGTCATGTAGTCGACGTTCACATGACACCACTAGAGGAGAGACAACATACATCTCATCAAAATATCAAACGAATACCAAATTCACATGACTACTAATAGCAAGACTTCACCCATGTCCTCAGGAACAAACATAACTACTCTCAAAGCATATTCATGTTCATAATCAGAGGGGTATTAATATGCATTGAGGATCTGCACATATGATATTCCACCAAATAAACCAACTAGCATCAACTACAAGGAGTAATCAACTATACTAGCAACCCACAGGTACCAATCTGAGGTTTTGGTACAAAGATTGGATACAAGAGATGAACTAGGGTTTGAGAGGAGATGGTGCTAGTGAAGATGTTGATGGAGATTGACCCCCTCCCGATGAGAGGATCGTTGGTGATGACGATGGTGATGATTTCCCCCTCCCGAAGGGAAGTTTCCCCGGCAGAACAGCTCCGCCGGAGCCCTAGATTGGTTCCCCCAAGGTTCCGCCTCGTGGTGGCGGAGTTTCGTCTCGTAAGCTTGCTTATGATTTTTTTCCAAGGTAAAAGACTTCATATAGCAGAAGATGGGCACCGGAGGGCTGCCAGGTGGCCCACGAGGCATGGGGGCATGCCCACGGGGGTAGGGCGCGCCCCCCACCCTCGTGGGTGGTGGGTGGCCCCACTCAGGTATTTCTTCCGCTGAATATTTTTTATTAATTCCCAAAATGACTTTCATGGAGTTTCAGGACTTTTGGAGCTGTGTAGAATAGGTCTCCAATATTTGCTCCTTTTCCAGCCCCGAATCCCAGCTGCCAGCATTCTCCCTCTTTATGTAAACCTTATAAAATAAGAGAGAATAGCCATAAGTATTGTGACATAATGTGAAATAACAGTCCATAATCCAATAAATATTGATATAAAAGCTTGATGCAAAATGGACGTATCAGTCGGCGGGGCCCCGGGGCGGCGCGGTGTCGGGGCGGCTAGGGCGTCGGGATAACGGGGCGCCTGGTTGTGGAGGCGGCGGGGTGTTGGGCCGGTCGGCGCGCCGAGGGCATCGGGGCGGCGGGGGCATCGGGGTGGCACATGCGGCAAGGGCGTCAGGGTGGCGCGGGCTACGAGTTTGTCGGGTGGCGTGGGCGGCGAGGGCGTTGGGGCAGCAGGGGGTCAGGACGGCGGGGGCGTCGAGGTGGCAAGGGCGTCAGGGCGGCGTGGTGTTGGGGCGGCGGGGGCGTCGGGGCGTGGACCGGTTCGGTGTCGGGGGCGTCAGGGTGGCGCTGGTAAGGTGAGGGAGAGAGAGAGGGGGGTGGGGCGCGGGGCCGACCTTTTATTAGTTAGCTTTAATTCCTTTGCCGTCTGCTAGCAAACGGCAAAGAGTGTAGCCATTTGTCGTGATGGGCGTATGGCAGATGCCAAGGGATGGCTAAAGAGAGGAGGAGGCTCGAGGGCGCTGGTGGACTCCAGAGGCGAGGTTGGCATGAGTGGGCGCGGGACGCCGGACATACCCAGGTTCGGGGCTCTCCGGAGAGATAACACTCCTAGTCCTGCCGAGTGTATTTGGATGGTCGATAGTACAATGTTGCTCCTGGAGCTGTATGGAGGAGGAAGGAAGCTGGCCAAGGCTTGGGCTGCTCCTTCTCTCCG
Organism: Triticum aestivum; assembly: GCF_018294505.1. NCBI lineage: Eukaryota > Viridiplantae > Streptophyta > Magnoliopsida > Poales > Poaceae > Triticum > Triticum aestivum. The sequence goes on along the minus strand of NC_057798.1, from coordinate 164,417,961 downwards.
GTGTTGTTGTTTGGTGTCTAGTTCTATGCTTACTTGCTTTTCTCTTGTTATATGTTTCTTTCCTGTATGTTTGTTGGCTCTTGGGGGTTTTTATAGACCAACCCCCCGGGGGTACAATGGTAATGTTACAAGTCGGTGGGTCCGTATTGTCGGTGTCCGGGGACCCGGGCTGGGTCTAGTTTGCCGGGTTCCCCTAGGTGTGGGCCCCGCGTGCCTAGGGGGACTGTGCGCCATCTTGTCGATCGTTAGGGCATGGCCGAGTTGAGTCATGTACAGTGCTCTCCGTCAGGTTGCCGCTTGCTATCATCAGTGGTGAGGGCAGGGGCACTGTAGCCACGCTGGCCCTGGTCAGCGGGTAGGTGAGGGGCACTGTTGCCACGCTCCGGCTGACCAGAGGCATGGGCGGGGCATTGTTGCCTCGGTCATCTTTGATTGAAGACTCGTCCCCATCGTACGACCTAGATGGAACGAGAGCTAACCCGCGGCTGGATTGCGTATCACGCCACGGGTGGTGCTGGCTTGTCGAGGAAGCTTTGGTCGTGCCGGGTTCGGCTGTCTTGCGCTAGTCGTTGGGCCGAGTTGACGTGTCTTGCCGGGTCGGCAAGTCTGGCCGGGTTGCGGGGCTTGGCCGGGTCGAGTGACCCAGCCAAGTGCGTGCCGGTTTTGAGGGGCGGTGCCAGCCCTGTTGTTTTTGAAGAGGATCCGGGTTCCGTTGCCTTCCCGGGGTCCATCCCCCCGACAGTAGTCCCCGAAGCTGTGAAGGTCCGCCGTCTTCGGATGAGTGGGCATTCGCAGTTTCCCCCTTAAGCAAGGCGGATTCGGCGAGTACCGGGTCCGGCAACACCCAGTGTGTGTTGGTTTCTCGGAAACCGGATTGCGGCATCCCGGCCGTGGCGGGAACCGAGGAGTCTGTCGAATCTTGGGGCAATCCCTCGAGCTTTGCGCGGGCGCCACGTGGTGCCCGGAAGTCGGAGGGGCCTGACAGGCCACGCGCGTGACGGGACTGGGCGACGGGCTGGGGCCCACCGCTGCGTGCCCTCGGCCCACGCGCGCGAGTTTATTGCAGCGTCCGGGGGCCGGTTGCTCTTCCCCGAGCAGTTACTGCGCTCCAACTGTCATGGTGGCCACACTTATTGCGGGGTAGAGAATGGGCGCGTGCAGACGATCCCACTTCCCCACTTCCCCATGTTCAAACCAAGGGTTATAAATCGGGGGGCAGGGGGCGGCAGACATTATTCTCGCTCGCGCCCTCCTATCCCTTTGCTCTCGCTCCGCTCTTTGCAACTGACGCACTGCGGCGCCCGCTGCTCCGAGGAGAACTCCTTCGCCGTCCATCTTCTTTCTTCTTCTTTTGATCATGGCGCTGCCATCGGGCTCTTGGATGCGTTCGAATGTCACCACCGAGGACATGACCCAACTTCGGGCGTCACGGCGCCTGCCGCCACAGACAGACATCGGCGTCCGTCTGCCGCGCGGCGAGCAGAGGCCCCGGCCCGAGGAGCAGGAGCGCGTGGTCTTCCTCACGCACTTCGAGCGCGGGTTCGGGCTGCCGGCGATCACCTTCTTCCACGTGTTCCTGGAGTTCTTCAGGCTCCAGCCGCATCATCTTGGCGCCGGCGCCATCGTCCAGCTCTCCGGCTTCGTCACCCTCCGCGAGGGGTACCTGGGGGTCGATCCCACGATCAACCTCTAGGCGCGCTTCTTCTCCTTGAAGCAGTAGGGCCCGTCAACCGGGGAGTTCGCCGACTGCGGCGCCACCGTCATCTCGAAGCGGTCGGGGGCGAATTTCCCCAAGATCCCGCCGGAGGATTCTGCCAAGAAGTGGCAGAACTCCTTCTTCTATGTCCGCAACCTTGGTGAGGACCGCATCAATCTTCTGGCCTTCGCCATCGCACCGCCGCGGGCGAAGACGAACTGGGGCTACTCGCCCAGGTGCCCGTCGCAGGAGATCGTCAATCTCTGCGAGCGGGTGACGGTGATGAGGACGCAGGAGGGGCTCACCGGCACCGACCTCCTCGCTGCGTTCATCATGCGCCGAGTCCTCCCGTTGCAAAGGCGCTCCTGCCTCATCGGAGAGATGGTCGGCCTTCAAGACCCCAATCGCATGGGGTCGACGCGGTTGTCGACGGAGCAGATCGCGCGCGGAGTGAATGACATCTCCAAGGCCAAGCTTGGAGAGGACTGGCGGTTCGGCAAGGTGCCGTACAGCGAGTCGAACCCGGCGCCACAGGTGAGTGTCTAGTCTTCTTACTTTGTTGCTGCACACCGTCTCATCCGTCCCGATGCGACACAGGAGGTGCTTCTAAACGCGATCCGGCATCCTTACGCCTGGGCTCCGTCGCAGGTGGCGCCGAAGGCACCAGAGGAGCCCGCGGCCCACAACGGGGAGGAGGAGGCCGAGTATGATGCCGGTGCTGGGCGTCGCGTGGGTAAGTCTTGCATTTTTCTTCATGTGTCTTGAATTGCTGATCGCGGCACGGTGCGGGCGATGCTGACGCCGGTTGTTGGTGCAGTGGTGTTGGGCGGGGGAGGCGGAGACGAGGGCGGAGCCGGGTCCTCGCACGCACGGGAAAGACAGCGTCACGCCGCGAGCCCGGGCCTCGAAATGCACGGCGGACCCGGCCTGGGCCGGGAGGCCGGCCAAGAGGAAGCACGGCGCCGGGCACGGGAGGCCAACCCCGGTCCCTGTCTTGTCGAGGTAAGCTTTATCTTCCGCATGCATCCGGATCGCCGAGCTAGTCTTGTTTCTTTTTTGCTCATTCTATCTTCTTCTTCAGGTCGCCAATCGCACTGGCAAGGGCGGCGGCGGAGGCCACGGCCACCGAAGGGGCCGCGTTCCGCAGGATCCGGTCCAACCTTGCCGACCAGGCCGAGGTGGAGGGACGGGCTGACTCGGACCTCGGCCTGGACCCGAACGACACCGAAGCCTTCGCCTCGCGGGACAGGAACAGGGCCGAGGCAGAGCTGGAGGCGGCGCCGGTACGGGCTTGGACCGACGCGGTGGAGGCATGGGCGCGAGCCGGCCTGGCGTGAGATGTCGGAGGGCACGATGGTGGTGGCGACGGTCTTTGAGCCGTCGTCGGTGAGGGAGCGCGGCCGTAGAGGCCAGGCTGAGGTGGTGATCCTCGACCGGGAGGTCGTGGAGGTGGGGGATGATACCCCTCCGCAGGCCGACGTGGTCGAGCAGGCAGGGGCTGATGGTGGTGGAGGCGGCACCGTCTTGGAAGAGGCGCTGCGGGCGGTGGTGACGGAGGCGCCATCGGTGTTGGAGGGGGCACCGCGGGCGGCGGTGCGAGAGGCCACCCCGGCAGCTGGGCCGGTGGTGATGCAGCAGGCCGTCCCGGCGTCCGGACTGGAGGCAGCGACGTAGGGCGTCCCGGCCTCCGGGTCGTCGTCGGCGTCGGGAGGGGCGTCGGAGGAGGTGGTGGCCATGTCGTGAGCGGCCAGCGGGGAGCACGCCTTGGTGCCCCGGCAGGGAGCGGGCCGAGCTACCGCGCCGCAGTCAGCGCAGAGCAGGGGAGCCGTTGTCTTCGGGCCTCAGACCCAGGAGGAGGCAGCGCTGGACGCCGTCAGCTGCCGCCTGTGAGGCCGGACGGAACGGCTCGAGGCCTTCGCCCAGGCCGAGGTGGAGCGGACGCGTGACCTGGAGCGCGCCGTTCTGGTAAGCCTTCTCTTTCTTGCGATTTTTTCTTCATGGGGGCGCGTCAGCGCACCCACTGGGTGTAGCCCCCGAGGTTCGGACCAACTACGTAGTAGTTGGGTCGAATCTTTAGAGTGTTGGCCTTGTTCCGATTTCTGGTTTCTTCATCATCTCGACGCCTTCCGGGTGCCGCCTACAACCGTCTCCCGGGCAAGCACCGGGAGCTCATGGAGCAGCTTGCCGCCAAGGAGGAGGAGCTCCGCATCACCACAGGTATTCTTGTGCTCTTTTCTAGTGGGGGCGTGCTAGCGCACCCACTGGGTGTAGCCCCCGAGATTCGGGCCAACTGTGTAACAGTTGGGCCAAATCTGAAGTCTTGTCTTCATATTTGTTGAACCCTTCTTTTTTCGCAGTCGAGGTGCTGTCCTGGCGGACTCGTCTGCTCCGGCCGGTCATCACGATGACCGGCACATTGCCGACACCGGCCGTCTTGGCGTTGAGGTGGCGCAGGCGAGGGCGGAGGCAGCCGCGGCCCGACGGTCTCTTGACAAGGCCAACCGACTGCATGAGCAGCTCGCGGGTCACAAGAGCCGCCTCAAGGCCGAGGTGGAGCTCCTTAAGGCGGAAGCCTCCAAGGTGGTGGAGGCGCAGTAGGCCCTGGTGGAGGCAGACTAGCAGCGCGGCCAGCTGGCCGACGACAAGGGCCGGCTCCAGGCCGAGGTGGATCGCCTACGGGGGCAGGTCACCACGGCTGAGGGGGCCCGTCAGGACGAGGCCCGTCGCCACGAGGCGGCCGAGAAGGCGGCCGATGACAAGGACGACGAGCTGAAGGCGGCCCTTGCCAAGGCGGCCGATCTGGAGAAGGCGCTCCAGGAGCGCGACCGCGCCATCGAACGGGAGCAGCGTGGTACGTTGCTTGAGGTGCAGCACCTGGAAGAGTCCTTCTCCAGTAAGTGCTTTTTCTTGTAATTAGCCGGGTAGGGGTCCGGCCTTCCTTCCTTGTTGTTCTTCTTCTAACGTGCTTCTTCTTTTGCGGCAGGGGCCTTCCCGGAGAGGCAGCAGCTGGCGGAGGAAGCCGTCCGCTATCAGCGCGACCCGACCGGAGTCGTTGGGCCCCGGAAGGATCCGCGGGTGGCCTGGACATTCCCGGAGATCATCGTCGCCGCTGAGGCCCGCCTGCTGGTCCTGGGAACGCGGATGGAGCGGCTGTCCCGGGCCGGCACCACGATGACGACGGCCCTTTGGCCAGACTCCGTCCAGCCGAGCAGCTTCTCGCGCCTGGCGCGTTGGTTGGAGATGGGGCTGGACCGGCTCCACGAGTGGCACGTCTCCGCCACTCGTGTCGGTGCTCGGATGGTGCTCCGGTTCGCGATGTCTTGGCATCCAGACCTGCAGCTGGACGCGTTGATGGGCCAGCGGGCTGGCTCGGAGCGGCTCTTGCAGGAGCAAGCCAGCCGGATTGCCTCCCGGGCCAGCTACATCGCCGAGCTAGCCTTCCACGACGAGTTCCATCCGGAGTGGACGGAAGACGGCAGGGCCATGGACGGCGATGACTATGGCTTGCTTCTCCACGATCCGGAGGGGAGCTCGGAGGAGACGGGTGTCTACCGCGACGCGGGTGCCGAGGAGGACACCGGCGCCTCGCTGGACCCGGAGGCCGCTAGGGGAGAGCCGTCGACGTCGCGACGGGGTGCTGGAGATGCCTGAGACACTTTATGTAAAACTTTATTAAGTAGCAGGTCCACCCACCCACTGGGGGTTTTAGGGTGTAATGAACTCGGGCCGTTGGCCATTTCTTATGTATTTGTGTGCAAATGTTGTGAGTGTTTTCGCTCTTGCCTTCCATTTTTTGGAC
>NC_057798.1:164401572-164412291 GCF_018294505.1 Triticum aestivum | reverse complement strand
CCGCGAGTCTGACGGCCGAGGCTCCAGTCCGTGACAAGGAGTTCGATTCTTCAAGAGGAGCGCGCAGGACTTGGGCCCTTCGAAGCGTTGAGCAGAAGCGAAACACCCACTGGGCCGGCTGGCGGCAGTCCGGCGAAGCTGGTTGGTGATCAGCCGGTCGTGCAGCTGTCTATTTGATGAGTGGCGGGCCGGGTTGATCGACCCGGCACCCTTTGACTTAGTGTATGAAGCATAAAGGAGCTTTGGCCCGTTGTACTTGCCAGCCGACAGCCAAAGCTGGATCTGTGGCTTTAGGGCGAAGTGGGGGACCGCGACATCCTAACTTATCAGGAATCACCAAGTAAGGCGGCGGGGTGGTGACCAAGCCGGCCAGCCCCCGAGCCCCCGGTCGAGGGAGTCGGACCGGTGGCCGGGTTCAGTGGCATAATGATGCAGGAAAATAAGGACACAATAAATTGGTCGACAAAAGGCAGCCCCCGAGTCTCGTTTGGGGACCCCATAGTTTCATGCGTTTACAAAAGGCTACGATACATACACTCATGCGGCTAATTGTAAAACGCGCGGAGGAGTCCTGCGTTCCACGGCCGGGTCGTTTCTTCACCGGCGGTGTCCTTCTTGCACTTTCTTGACTTACGTGCATCGATGAGGTAGTAGGCGTTGCGGTCGCGCAAGGCCCTGCTCATGATGAATGGGCCCTTCCATGGAGGGGACAACTTGTGCTGGCCTTCTTGCTCTTGGACGAGTCGGAGGACAAGGTCGCCCTTGCAGAACGCGAGGGGCTTGATCTTCTTGTTGTGGTAGTGCCTCAGGCCTTGCTGGTAGATGGCCGAACGACTGAGCGCCAGGAGGCGTGCTTCTTCGAGCAGGTCGACGCCGTCTTCGCGAGCTTCTCTGGATTCAGCTTTGGTGTACATCGCGACCTGCGGCGAGTCGAACTCGACGTCGGTCAGGATGACGGCTTCAGCTCCGTAGACGAGGAAGAACGGGGTAAACCCGGTCGACCGATTCGGCGTGGTGCGGAGACTCCAGAGATGGTGGCCGGGTCAAGCTGAGCAGCCCCCGGGCCGGGTTCAGCAGCCCCCGGGCCGGCTTGAGGTGTGGCCGGGTCGTCTGGAACGTGGATGGACTCGGAGTCCGGCGATGGCTTGACGGATGGCTTGCGCAGGTGCTCGAGGGAGACGCCGGACGGGATGGCTTGTCATGACGAGACGATCTTGGCGAGCGTGTCGGCCGCTTCGTTCTCCGTGCGCGGGACGTGGAGGAACTCGCAGCCCTCGAAGGATCCATACAGCTTCTGGACGAGGAAGCGGTAGCTTGCCATGTTGGAGTCACGGGCGTCCCATTCGCCGGAGCACTGCTGCACCACCAGGTCCGAGTCGCCGGAGCACAGGATGCGCCGGATGCCGAGTTCCTTGGCAAGCCGGAGGCCGTGCACAAGGGCTTCGTACTCGGCGAAGTTGTTGGAGGCAGCAAAGTGGATCTAGAGCGCGTAGCAGAGCCAGTCACCGTACGGGGACGACAGTACGATGCCGGCCCCCAAGCTGAGTCGCATCTTGGACCCATCGAAGTGCATGCGCCAATGCATCGAGTCGGGGGGCGGCAGCAAGTACTGGGTCTCGGTCTAGTTGATGAGGAAGTCGGCCAGGGCTTGAGACTTGATCGTGGTGCGGGGCTCATAGAGGATGGTGTGGCCGGCTAGCTGGATCGCCTACTTGGCGACCCGGCCAGAGGCGTCCCGGCACCCGATGATTTCTCCGATAGGCGCTGTGCTGACCACGGTGATGACATGCTCTTGGAACTACTGCTTCAGCTTCTTGGCGGTAAAGTACACGCTGTAACACATCTTCTGGTAGTGTGGGTAGTTCTGCTTGGAGATGGAGAGCACCTTGCTCAGGTAGTAGACTGGGCGCTGGACGGCTTGGATCTTGCCCTTCTCCGGTCGCTCGACCACCAGCACCGTGCTGACTGCCCGCGAGGTTGCGGCTATGTAGAGCAATAGCGGCTCCTTGTCGGTTGGCGCGGCCAGGACTGGTGCGGTGGAGAGCATGCGCTTGAGGTCTTGGAAAGCCTCGTCTGCCTTGCCGTTCCATTCGAATGGGCTTGTCTTCTTCATCAGCTGGTATAGGGGTAGCGCCCTCTCGCCCAGCCGGCTTAGGACACTACAAAAAAATACACTTCCGTGATGATATGTGTTTGTCATAGTAGGTCGCGTTTTTTGTCATGCATGTACATCCATGACAAATTTATGACAGAATCAAGATAGTCATACCTGTGCTGTCGTAGAAGTGTTCGATGACATTACCAAAATTATCATCACGGAAGTGTCCACTTCCATGACGATAAATCGCGCGTCACAGAAGTGCTTTCGTCAAGGGTGATCGACACGTGGCATCCACCGTAACGGAACACCGTTAAGCCATCGGGTCGGGTTTTGGATCTGATAACCCGTTAACAGCCCCGACCAATGGGGATTTTCCAGGTGTAAAATCATCATTGGCTGGAGGAAACACGTGTCGGCTCATCGTTGGGAAGATGTCATCCACTCATTGGACAAAAGGCGCCTATGATACGTCGACACGTGGCATGGCCAATCAAGTTTAAATGGGCCGGCCCAACTAAAGGCCCACAAGATTTTGCGGCCCATAATTGGTCGGCCCAGTTAAAGGCCCACGAGATTTTGCGGACTATAATGGGCTGGCCCAGCTAAAGGCCCACAAGATTTCGCGGGCCATAATAGGCCGGCCCACGTAAAGGCCCACAAGATTTTTGTGTGCCATAATGGGCCGGCCCAGGTAAAGGCCCACAAATTTCTTACGGATCATAATGGGCCGGCCCAGCTAAAGGCCCACGAGATTTCGCCGACATTAATGGGCCGGCCCAGCTGTAGGCCCACAAGATTTTGAGGACCCTAGTAGGCCGGCACATTAACTGGCTGCCATGTTTTGGGCCAAATGTCGGCCCATAATTGATCCGGTCCATTAATGGCCTGCCACGTTCCAGGCCTAGTAATGGCCCATACAAGATCCGGCCCGTTAAAAGCCTCCCACTTTCTGGGCCAAATCACGGCCCAGATCAGGTCCGGCCCTTTAAGAGGCTTTGGGATCAATTATGGCCCATATCAGATTCGAACCGTTGACTGGACGCTATGCTTTTGGGCCCACTTGCTAAAGGCCCATTTAGTAATTCGGCCTGATATTAGTTTTGGCCTGTTAAGGGCCCATTTAACATTTCGGCCCTATATAAATTTCGGCCTGTTAAAAGCCCGTCATATAGTTGGGCCTAACTACGGCCCGGTTTGCATCCGGCCTGCTCGCAGCCGATATCTGATTGGGCCAAACAAGGACCGAGACAACTTTGGCCTGTTAACAGCTCGTGAATTGATTCGCACAATCATGGGCCGGGGTCTATTTCAGGCTGCCGCTAACCCGTGAGCTATTCGGCACGTTTCAGGCCCAACCTACTTCTCAGCCTCCTAAAGGCCCATTGAGTTTCCTTGCGAAAAGAGGGCCGGGGGTTACTCGGCCTATTAAAGGCCTGAATCTACTAGTGGGCCAGTTTGACGGGGCCCGTGATGCGGATCATACATCATGATTGCATGACGGCCCGATTATGTACCATAATGTTACAGTTTGGCCGGTTTACTGCGAAGACAGGATATATATACAGTAAAATAACTGCAGCATCGTGAATAAGAAAAAACCTAGACTATACAATAAAGAAATTACAGCATATTACATCCACTGGGCATCAAAGTTCGCCACTATGATAATAAAGCACAAGCAGACAGCAGATTACATACACTGGGCATCAAAGATCGCCACCAGTGCAAATAAACACGCCGACAAAATAATATACAAAACCGACATCAATTCAATAGAGTTCAAGAAAGGTTAGCCCTGCTGGGGAGCTGCAGCGCAAGCAGCTGAGCAAGATGATGAGACTGCGCTTGTTCAACACTTATATCTTCCTCACTCTGAAAGATAAGCAAGCAGACAGATGACAGGTTTTGCACATAAAAGTATCAGCGCTGACAATTCATCACAATTCTTACTGACGAATATAGTGACACAGTTTAAAATTGCATTAACACAATATGGTATTGTTCAGGTCAAGACATGGCAGGAATTGACATTGTGAAGGAGTTGGCAGCTTCACGACACCACTGGATTACAGATCAAGAACTCATAAGTATCAATGGTTAGTGTGCTGTCAATTTATCCCATTTCAGATTGGCAAATAAAGAGGCGGTTTAAATAATAGTATAATGATATGACATTGTTCATAGGTAAGACATTGCAAAATATGACATTGTGTTGTAGTGGGTAGGTTCACCACACCACTGGATTACGGATGAAGAACAGAAGCATACATGCAGTGCAAAAGAACATAACTTGCTCTGTATAGTTTAATTTACATGGTATGAAGAAGGAACTTGGTTGTACAACTGAAAACTTAAATTGAGAAGGACAAACTTTTGTTTATGAACTACATAATAAACTTTAAACATGCAATTTGATGCAAACACCAAAAATAAACAGCTGTTGCAGTCATGCCTAACCAAATATACACAACAAAGTTTGAAGGCTTGAGAAGGACAAACTTACATGACTGGTGAAGACAGGCTCTATAAAGCCCTTGTCCATGCTGATGGGGGGGGGGCAATTCAAGAAGTTTAGCACAGAATGTTCTTCATAAGCATTGCCTTTATTCTACATTTTGTTAAGAGTAAATATAGATGTGATAATATATAAAAAAATGGAGAATATTTAAGATAAGATGAAGAGTGATGCTACATAACCAAGTAGCTATAAATGTATGTGCAGCGATACAGGCAAAAGGCATAGCCAAGAGCAATGCACAGCTAAACTTCTTCAGTACCAACCTTATGGTAAGAGTAAATATAGATCTGATGTGTAGAAAATGGAGGGCAAAGGAAAATAAGCTGCAGAGTGATGGTACATGAACAACTACCTGTCAATATAAGTACACTGATAAAGGACAACATGTACTTACAAGAACAATGCAGAGGTAAAAAATTTCATTGGCATTGGATATATTCTACACTAATGTAACCATTCATACAAATCAGATAATTTGGAGCGAACAATTGATAAGCAAGCTATCATGCATACTGCTGTCACATAATGAACCAGGTATGTATGCAAGTACAGTGATACAGGACAACAGGTACTAACAAGAGCAAAGCAGCGGGCAGCATATTTGCGATATCTTGTCGTTCTTTTCAAACCGGAATTCTTTTTCGAGCTGATTTCCTGCAAAAAAGATCCGTAAGGCACATGCGGAAAAGTAGAAGTTCAAATTGTCATGTGATTTCATAGACAGTACCTCATCTTGGGAACGAGGCCAGTGCATAACAAGGTTTTTCCATTCAATGTCTTCTAAATTTAGCACAGGAGACTTCACCGGAAATTCGTTTATAGACTTGCCATCAAAGTGTGATTTCCTCAGATAACACCGATACTGCTGCAATGCTTCCTTGAAAAGCACAAGCAAGCTTTGCTCGTCATGACTATCCAGATTGACCCTCACCTAGTTACAACAATGTAATGTAAATCATTGATGTGTTTGATCAGCAAAAAATAGGAAAATAATAACCATGAATAATAGCACTTACACGTAAGTTGGACAGGAAGATGTGAAAATGGTGTTTGTCTTCACTATAATCTTCCCATGATGGGAATATATGCACGTAGTCCCTAACAACATTGAAAGCATTGTCTTTTAAACTGGGAATAAATGGATGGGGTTCCAATCTGCAGGAATTGGCCGTCTCTGCAGTTGGGATAGGTCTTCGGCCGGTGGACTTGCTGTACTTTTTGCTGGAGTGGGATTTTTCTGTGGTATGGCTGGTGCTATGGCAAATGAAATCGGTATACCTTTTTCTGGAGTGTAGGTCCTGTGTGGTGGGGCTAGTGGTGTGGCCAGTGAAGTATGGGTACAGTCTGCTGGAGTCGGTCCTATGTTTTGTGTCACTGGTTGTACAACCAATATAAGTGGGGCGCTGTCTGATTTCTCCGGCACCACCATGTTTTTCAAGGACTTTGCCGGTGCTCCTTCAGGTTCGGCAATCACCCTCTTCGTTTTTGATGTCTGATGCACAAGAACAACATTTGAGTGGAAAAAACATGGTATGACGACAGATGGAATATGTATTGATAATGGATGGGCATAGCATCTCGAGTTATATGATGATTAAACTAAGCAGATGGTGGTGCAACAAAGTAGAAGAAATGCAAGACAACATATGCAAGATACGCGCAATCAATAAAACCTTGCCAAATTAGAACAGGCACCTTGATGGGTGAACAGGACAGGCCATCTGCATTTGACTCCTCGAGGTTAGAATAGTCATTAGAATGATATTCTGAACAAGAATCAACAGGTGGGGAGCGTACGAGTTTCATTGCTTCCAAAATGGCACTCAATGCCTTGGTGCCAATTTTGTAATTCATTGCAGTGTTCCACAATATTCTTCTGATGTGCGGATTCTGATATTCACTTTAATTGCGTATAATATCTGAGAACCATGAAAACATAAATAGTTGTGAGATTATCTTTCTAATGCAGATGATATTCTAATATAGGGGCGCCCCTGTAAACACTTATGTGCTATCACTGGATTCTGATGAGAGAGCTCATGTGTGCTGTAATATCGTGCGTGCATTTATATAATCTGGCACAAGTACACAAAAAAATAGGCTCCAGAAGTAAGGATAGCTGGCAGATGATAGGTTCATAATATACTGTATAGATAGTTTATTGCCAAACCATGATTACAAGAGCACACAGCAACTAGGCAGATCATAGTGTACATAACAGGGGTACACCATAACCACGATATATAAATCAGGAAAGTGGAACTGGCTTGAAAATATGATGTTGTATTGCCGCTATTAATTGGAAGCCTATCGATCACGTACAGGCCAGCACTATCGAACATGGTAAAGAAGAGCAAGCAGATTTTGGATAATAAAATGTTGGTTGCGCAGTGCCCACACATGATGAACCAGAGCGCATTAAGAATGCAACTCCCAGCTGTCTCTCGACCATTTCAGGCGGTTGGATGAAGATCCTACGTCTCCTAACCCTTCTTCCTCCTCGTCTCTGATTCTTCCCATACAGAACACCGCACGGGCCGCCGGCCGGACCACCGGCCCCCACCGCCTGTGTTCCTCCGCCACCCCCACCCCCCACCCGCGTCGAGTTTTCTTCGTTTGCGAGGCCCCACAACCACCCGAGCCCCTTGGATCACACCAGCGAACTCCGGCGAGCTCTGAAAAATCGACTGACCCAATTTTGAAATTTAGTCTACTGTGATTTAACTAGTGTGGATTATAAAAGGGGAAAACCATAAGCATTGGGAGTATAGTGTTGAGCGTGCCATGGAGGATCTGAAGGTGCAAACGGGACAAAGGCAACTTCACAACCAAGACAAGAAATCAGAGTAAAGCACTGGCGATCTATTTTCTTGCTGTGATAAATAAGTTGAGCAGATACGAAAGAGTACCGCCTCTAGTGCGGTGTTGTGTACGCATATGGTGAGAATTTGATGGTGCTGCGGTAGCGATGGCTGTCGGCGGCGTGGAAGCATATCTAGGAGGGTAGACGGTGGCAGCGGGGTGCGATGGATGAGACGGTCGTAGGAGCGGCGCCGGCAAGGTGGACGACGGCGGGGATGAAGCGAGAGGACAGGATGCAAGGATCCCGGTCCGAAGGCGTGGATGAGAGAGGCCGATCTCATGTAATGGACGGCGGCGTCGGGGTATCAGCTCCGGCATGGTGGAGGAGGACGGCGGTGGATGGGGTGGCGGACAGCGGCGGACGGAGGAGGGTGGGGTGGAGAGGGTGTTTTGGCGCCACAGAGTACGAATGGGAAAAGGGAGGTAGAGAGGAAGGGGGGAACCATGTATTCAGGGTGCGCTTGTCTCAAATGCGAGGAAATTTACAAGCTTAGCCCCCGTTTCAAATTTCTACTACATCACAACAACATTAGTCGGTTGGGGATAGGACGGTAATCTCGCATACACCGAATATTTGCCGACGAGAGTTTGTTTTTGGCGCCCACCGTGTATGAATATGAATCGGGGAGGGAGTCGATTTCGGCCGAGGGCACACTGTGTTTTTGCGCCCACCGTGTATGAAACCGGGTGAGAGGCGGTTACATCACGTTTGGGTGAAATTACAAACCTACCCCTATCGAAACCTATAGAAATCCAGCAGATAGGCTTTGCGCGGCAGGGATAGGTAGTAGTGATTTCCATCTCGCAGATTTTGGTTTCGGGTGGTTACTGTGACTTTCCCCGCTTCGTTCAAATTTTGCATAGTGCATGTTTACCGTGCCAACTCAATTCGAATCCCGTTTGTATTCTACTATTTTTTTCGGGGCGGGATCCATTTTCAATTGGAATTACATTCTATATACATCATTTTTTTTACATATATACTTTCAAAAGCACAACACCATTTATACATAAATATGGTTTACAAATGGCATGATCTCAGATTCATAAGGTTGTATCCATCAATTTTGATTTTCAAATATTTGAAACCACTTTATGTTGAAATCCAATGTATGCATTCCTCGCTAACTGTCTCCAATTAATGTGTGTTTCATGCGGTGTTTTTTTAACTTCTCAAACATGTAGAATGTGTTTCACACACGCAACATATAGTGTAATCCTGTTTAGACATTAATTGCATATAAACCATGCATTGTTTGTAATTGAAGAATCTATGGATCACCAATATTGATAAACTATATAACATTACACGTGTGCCCAAATTCAAATGAATATGCATGTTTGATACACCAATTTGCGTTATGATATTATCGATGTCGTGATCTCCAGTTTAAATATTTGAATCCCGTTTAATCCAGATATTCGTCTCATATAGCTATCGCTCATGCTTATATAGGACTATCTCTCTGGACCTATACGCGTTCATCGTCTCTCAGGCATCTCTCGTGCTACCTGTATGTCGACAATGATCTTTTATCTTCGTAACACAATGACGGTACTCTCTCCATCGACCTTCATCACTCTATCTCTCTCTCTAAGTATATCTCGCTCCCTGCTATGTGTCTCAAGCTATGATTCTCCATGTGGAATCTCTTTCTCTCACACAAACACAAAACTTTGTCTCCCGGGGTCTCATTTCTCTCAACTATTCCCATGTGTGCCACTCGCACACCCCTCATACAGAGATGTCTTTCGCTCCTTAGATATGATAACCTACGACTCTTCCTCTTCAATATCTCTTTCTCACACAAAAACACAAACTCTGTCTCCCAGGGTCTCATATTTCTCCATTGTTCTCTTGTATGTCGCTCAAACACACCCTCTCTCCCTAGAGATATCTTGCGTTCCCTCATATGTCTCTCTATCTATCACTCTCATTGTGAAATATCTTTCTCTCTCGCAGACACAAAACTCCATCTCTCTGGATCTCATTTCTCTCTGATATTTGTTTGTATGTGACTCACATGCACCCTCTCTCTATCTCTCTCACACCCACACACATAACCTAGCCTTCTGATCCACTCGACTCCTATCTCTAGCGCACACTAGCTAGCATCTTTATCTTTCTATTTATCTGTTTCTCCATCAACCTTCTTTCTCTCCCTCACTCTTGATTCCTATCACGCACACTACATATGTTTCTCTCTACATGCATGCAGTCTAGTGCCCTCTCACACACATATATAACTTCACCCTTTGAACCACCCGACGGTCATCTCCGACACCCAAACTAACGGATGTCTCTCTAGCTAGCATCTCCATCTCTGTATCTATCTGTAGTTTCTCCGTCAACATTTCTTTCTCGCACGGAGTCTTGCTTCCTATCACCCACACTATATATGTCTATCCATACATATGCATTTATAGGTTGATCTCTTTTGCACAATCGTTGCGCCTCACCCCCTCTGCTCGCCATAGATGCATGCTCCAGCCCACGCCACTATCTCTTAAAGACAAAAACACATGCTCAATTGCCGGGCCTTCTTCCCTGCATTCTCACATGCATGCATATTGTCATACCGATCCGTCTCTCCCATGTCGTTGATCTTAGGACTTATGTCTTCTTTCTTTTATCTCGATCATGCGTGCGCACACACACACACACATCCCACGTATACATGTATACCTCTCACACATGCACGTTCAAGGTCTCTATGTCTCCATACGTAGTTAATTACCCTCAATCCTAACGCCACATCGAATTGTTCTCCTCTTTTGTGCACATAACTTCCGCCTGGATGGGCAAAACACACACTCACACTTAACAATCTCCTTCTAGCTACCCCCCCTCCCCGCGCGCCTCTCACTCTTCCCCTATATCCCCGAAACCAATAAGACCATCCCTTTGTTTAATTCCCGCCTACATGCACCATCGATATATAGTAGTTTTCCGTGGTGTCTCTCGAACAAACATGTTCTCTCGATGTCGAATCCTCTCACGCGCACGCACCTTCTCTTCCCTCCTACGGGCATTTTCTCTCTCGCACCCCATCGTTGGTGGCCTCTGCCATACACATCACCTCTCTATGATGAAGCCATGCACACTTAAATTACATCCGCCACAGAGGACCCCGGGACACACACGCGCGCGCGCGCGCACGCACGCACCCCCCCACACACACACACACTAAGACTCCATCTCTCTCTCTCTCACACACACACACATGCACCCCCCACA
>NC_057798.1:164386530-164401303 GCF_018294505.1 Triticum aestivum | reverse complement strand
CACCCCCCACACACACTTAGACTCCATCTCTCTCTCTCTCTCACACACACACACACAAACTAAGACTCCATCTCTCTCTCCTCTCTCTCTCTCTCACACACACACACACACCACACACACACACTAAGACTCCATCTCACGCACACATGCTCTAGGCAGAGCATTTGTTCCTACCACCCTTCATCTAACCTTACCCGTATGATAAACAATCACCTTTATTTACTTGCATAACATGGACAGATTCCACTTTACTTTAGTAGTCAGCAAACTTATCATCTGTATACCCTTATAAAAAAACGAGTTGGCGATGATGGTGTGCCTGCCATCTTGTAATACAGACCGTATGATCTATATCTGACGGATAGGAAGCAAACTATGATAATTTTACAAAAGATACCCGCACCTCTCTCCACATCATTATCTCCCGCAACCTCATTGCTCAGCAATTAAAAAAGGAATAAGTCGCTGGAACAATCTAGCATGCATGGTGGCCGCTGCCGCCTGCCGGCGCCGTCCATCCCCATGCCTCCACCCATTCCGACCACCAGTTACCACCATGCTCCACTCCTCCTCGCCTTATCTCTCATCTTCCATTTTTTCGATGACATTCTCGAGATACCAGTTTTCCGATAAAATTCTCGAGATATCATTAGTTTTTACACATGGGACTACTCCTGCATGGGTCAACCACAACAGGTGTTTTGTAAAGAAATGCATATTGATGTTCCGTGCAATACACGAGAATCTTGCTTGTAATTATATAACGCAAATCACGAGCAGGAAGTGACATTTTTTTGACACAACCACGTTAACATGGCCACATAAATCACGAGCAGGAAGGAGAAGGGAAGCAAGCTGTGGAGTAACGTTTTTTACCACAATTTCTTAGGAAACTGAGTGCAATAATTGAGTAGTTTTGCAAACTACCATTACTACTACACCTGAAACGGTTCAAAACCTATACTCCCTTGCCAGCGCGCGCTTCCCGCGTGAAACGGTCAGCGTCACCTGGAGCGTCAGTGCCGCATTAATGCCCGGCCAGAGCGGAGGCGACCTCTCACTAGCACCGACTTTGAAGTGGCGCGACGGCCGAGAGAGCGCCGCTTCCCGGTGCACGCGACTGCTCCGCGTCGAGACTGGCCATAGGCCCTGTTTGGATCCATGGGTTAGAGTTAGTTTGAGCTAGTTGGGGCTCAAATAGTCCTAGAGTATCCAAGCATGAGGGTTTAAATTGGAGCAAGTTGCACCGAACCCACCAAAAAAACTATCCCACCCAAGAGGTGCTAACTGGAGATAGTTCTCATTGGGACCACTGAAAAATCACTTTTCTCTCTCCATGAAGTGCATTTATTGTCAATCTAACCCTGTCACCCAAACACCTCTTTGGCTACAGTTAGTTCAGGGTTAGTCATGAGTTAGTCTAACCTCTAGCTAAGTTAGATTATCAAACAAGAGCGGTATAGGACATGCAAGTTGCTCAAAGTATACATGAAAATTCGTACGTGAAAGGATTTTTTTCTTTTTGAAAACGAAACATGAAAGGAATTTTTTTTAGAATGCTCTTGGCATGTCGCTAACATGTGATAGTTAACCGACCTCAATAGACGGCAGAAACGCCAGCCCGTCGCACTTTGATAGAGACAAGGAGGGAGAAGCGATACAGGCTGCTGGATTACTAGAGATAGGTGTCGCACGGAAGCTAAGAAATATGGTGATAGCGTGGGTTAGCCATGTACTAGTATGATGTAACTACACTGGGCTGCCGTGTTTCGTACTCTTCCAGTCCACTGTGGAGATGATTGGTTAATTTTATATCGCTGAATAATATTAAATATTATGAGTGCAGACGCTCCACCACGAGGTTCTTTGCTCCTTCTCAGTCGTCTAGAATATATGTTCTTCCACTCTATTTTTTTACGTGAGCTTTGTTCATCCTTTTGCCAACACGCGTGACATCTAGCATCAAGGCGCACGTGTTATGCAACGATCGTTCCATCTATATGAAGAACACATGGCACTGGAACTACGAGACGGACATGTACCCAAGAGTGGACGTACGAACCTGAGTAATGTAGCACAGTAAGTGAAGTAGAAAGGCACAAATGGTATGAACATGCGTGGCATACAGGGTGTGTTTGGTTGCGTTCTCGTCTCAGCATAGTTGTTCCCTCTTCATGCATGCTCAACTCAACACCCCTCTTCATGCATGCTCTCTTCATGCATGCTTCTAGTGTATTTGTGCTAAACTAGTGTGGACTCATGCACCCTCCATACACTCTACCAAACACCCAAAAGTAGGTTGAGAAGGGAACTCTTGGGCGGCATTTGTCTCTTACTACGTACTACCACTAAATGTTGTACGTTCAATGCACGGTGATGTTATGGAGTACGTGTCTAAGTACTCTACTACTACTATATTAGTTG
This sequence comes from Triticum aestivum, assembly GCF_018294505.1. Taxonomy (NCBI): domain Eukaryota; kingdom Viridiplantae; phylum Streptophyta; class Magnoliopsida; order Poales; family Poaceae; genus Triticum; species Triticum aestivum. Next base: position 164,398,879 of record NC_057798.1, on the reverse strand, counting down.
GAGGCACATATTAACTTTTATATTTGTTTACGTGTATGCCCCGAGACGTTCCAACTAGACGAGTCTTTCTCTCCAGGTCGCACTTTGTATCATTCATAGAGCTATATGTGTGGTCTCCGGCCCAGAAGTGGAAGAAGTGGAGACTCTCTACCACGCTATTTTTTTACGCTGGGCTCTACCACGCTGTTCATGTCCCACTCCTTTCGCTGATGTGTGGGACATCCAGCACGTGTTGTGTTTGGCACCCTTCGTCGTAAGAGTTGAAACGCTAGCATTCATCAGAAATACAAAATAATTATAAATCAGCAGTGATACTATTTTTTTGCGAACCAATCAACAATGATACTATACCACGCGGTTTCCTTGCTCCTCGATATCGGAAAGAATACTTTGTTCACCAACATGTGGGATGTCGACCATCCTGGTCCACTTGCCATGCATGCAGAACTCCAAGGGAGAGTCACCCAGGTCATCACGCCGCAGTAACAATGACTAATGAGCCATCAAATCACAGGCCCACTTCCCACTTTGAAGTTGCTCGGATGAAGGAACCATCATGACTTCGTTGAATTCCGCTTCTTGAAGAAAACTACTGTACCAGCAGTACTGCTAGCTACAGTATTTACTCCAACAGAGGCCTCCTTTCGTTCATAGGATTGGAATATGAAAATCATAGGAAGTGAGATGACATGCATCTCAATTCCTATAGAGAAAGAGATGCCATTTGATGCATAGGATAGGAATTTTTCCACTTAGTCTAGGCTAATGTACTGGTAATTTGCTCTAAAAACTACAGTAGTAACTAGTAGTACTGGTACATGCTCGTACTCAGACACAGACACACACACTAACTACTAGTACTACTACTTCTCACATGCTGGCCAGACGCCGTCGTTCTCCTTCCCAGCTTTGTCGGTGACACCCCACCGTGCTTGGATCTCCGCCGACCTCTCCGCAGTAGCGCGTGCGTCCTTTTCTTTCTTGCGGCAGTGGGCCTCTCTTTTCTTGAGTGCTTTCTAACTTTTCCGCTCCCTCTGTGCGGCTTTGGCCGCCTCTTGCTCTACCGCCCATTCGGCCTTGGCATCTTCAAATTCCTCCCACATAGTTGTGAGGTCGCGAGCAGCAATGAACTCAGCACGGCGGGATGCCATCGCTTCCCTACCATTGTGTGTGCGTTCGTGGGCGGCGAGGAACTCGACGTGGCGGGATGCCATAGCTGCCTTACGGGTTAGTGTGCGGCGCGGTGGTATGAACGACGCTTGGTGAGGGCTCTAGGGTGGAGTGGGCAGACAACCATATAGTGCATTGGTTTGTCAAGAGCTCAAGGACAGAAGACGAAGCAAATTAGGATTCCCCTTCAATGCTGGTCATTTATTACCGAGTAAAATGCATTGGCGGTCATCGAACTTGTCTTGATAGCTCACTTTGATCATTGTATACGAGATATGGTGATTATACGGTCGCTGGCTCAGCATATAGCTCCGTATTTGTATGGTTGACCAGTCAAACAGTCCGCATGCGCCTGAAATGGTCATCTTCTCTCCAGAATGTCAATGCTGCATTCACTGGACTTAACTGCAAGTGCAATTGGTGTGTCACTGACATGCGGGCCAGACGCCCGTTGGGCCCACATGTCAGACACCCAAACGCATCTGTAGTTAAGTCACTGAAGCAGCATCTGCATTCACGCCCGATGAACCTACTCCGGCGCCAGTTGTCCATCCGTCTCCCGCGGCTCATTGCCATTCGCCCGCTATATTAACTTGAGCTCCAGCTTCCAGCCATAGCCAAAGACCCACACTTATTCTCGTCCGGTCCCTTCCTTCTGTCGGCACCACTTCAACCATGGCCTCATAGCGCTCCGAAGCTCTCTTGGACGTACTGTCGCAAGAGCAGACAAGGGACATCGGCGGCTCCGCTCCAGGCGCGCTCCAAAGCTCTCTTCGATGTACTATCGCAGGAGCAAACGAAGGAGATCGCCGGCACCCCCCGGGCCGCCCTCCGCCGCCACGACCACGAAGCCGGCGCGCATGCGCGGGTGCAACCGGCAGTGAGGAAGAGTAGTACACGGTAGGTCACTGCCGCTCTTGTCCCGGGAAGGCCACCGCTACTCCACTCAGTCGACGCCAAGCTTGGTGGGGTAAACATCGGTGGCCGATTAGCCGCTTGACGGTGACATGGAGGCGGAAATCTTCATAACCTTGTGCTCCGGCCGGAGGAGGAGGTTATCGAGGCGGATGAGGAGGAGGCAAAGGCAATGGCCGGCTTTCTCGGGTTCATGGCCGGACTTGGTGGTCGGGCGCCGGCAATCGTTTAGATTAGGTTTACAGTAGGTTTAGTACGGTTTGTGCGAAATAGGTAATGAATTTCGTCCAGTTTGTAGGAAAAGTTTTCGAAATGTAATGAATTTCATCCGGTTAATTTGAAATTTGCTTTGTTTGCACGAATTTCGTCCGGTTAGTTCATATAGTTGTCGAAAGGTATGCGAGCAGCATTGGATGGCACCCATCAGTGTCCTCGGACAGATGCCGGTGTAAATTTGTGGGCTAGCGCTGGAGATGCCCTAACTATCATGCTATAATCGCTAACAATCCTCCATTATTTGGCAGGGAACAATTATCCCTCGATCAAAATCAGATCCGTGGTGTTTCGCACTCCTCCCGCGTACGAGTGTAAACTCTTGCTTACATAAAAATGGAGCAAGTGGACGGCACTGTAGCACGTCATATCACTCGAACTAGCCCGCCTAACGAGCGGGAAAGCACCGCGCTCGTCATATTGTTCTGGATTTCTATTGATCGATCTCGTGAAAATGTTACGCTTCGCAAGTTCTAAAGGAAAAGGCAGCACACTTACGACTCGTACGCGCCGCAACCCCGACAGTCCGACTCGCACGCTGCTCACCAAAGGGGACACGTGTTGTCTTGGAATTTTATTGACATGTGGGACCGTAATTGAATAAACCATCGATAGCCGAAATCTAATCGCTCGGCGGGCTTCGACTGAGAAGAGAGAAATGGGGGAGGGAGAAGAGATCGCCCGCCCGCCGCGCACAGACTCTAAGAAATGTATGGTGATAATGTGAGGTGGGCCATGCTGGAGTCCGGACCGCTTTCGGAGCCCGCTCTCACCGCCCTGGCCCCTCAAGATGCCAGCTGCCCGCTGCATGCATAGCAAGTAGTCCCCGCTTATGTGGAGGAGAGAGAGGCATTGACAAAGTCAATGAGTAACAGTGGAGACAATAGCTTTCATCAAAAATAAACAATGAATACTCGTTGCTCGTCCTCTATATCAGAAAGAATACTTTCATTCGCCGACATGTGGGACGTCGACCATCCTGGTCCACCTGCCATGCACAAAATTATCCTGGTCTACCCCGGTCGTATCGCAGGCCCAACCTTTCCCACCGTAAGTTGTTAGGACGAAGGAACCATCATGACTTTGTTGAATTCTGCTTCTTCAAGAAAACTTACTGTACGCACAATACTGCTACCACACGCGAAGACTGGACGGCACTGTACCACGTCATATCCCTGAAACCCACTAGGCCAAACTAGCCCGCCTAGGTCATCTATTTTGGAACGGAGGGAGTACATCTCTACACTACTATGATTTTGTGTTGCACGATCTCTGTACTTTTGCTACGATTTTCCTACCCTATGAAGCAAATGAGGACTGAATGTATGTCGACTATTGTCTGATCGATCGCTAAGCCTACAATTTTAGGAGCTAGGGCTATTGGTCGATTGACGAGGGATAAGTATAAGCGTACCACGAGCTCATCAGCCCCAACATTTCTCTTCGGTGAGTGTTCTACAAGTACTATAGCTCGCACAGTAGCTAGCCTACTAACACCAAGAATCATCAAACAAGCCCTGCTGATATGATAAACAGTTCAAACTTACATCTAAGCATGCCATATATTACATCAAAAGCTGGTGAGGATACATCTGTTTCCATAACTCGGAGAGGGTTCGCATGATTCACTATCAAACTAAAGTAGCAAGATCCGCCCACACAAGACAGTGCACTAGCCCTAAGATGGTTTGATAACACGCATCGTTTTCGTAATTAAACACAGGGCAATGCAAACTACCCTGAAGGATTAGCGTGACCAACTATTTCTTGTCATCGATCTCTCGGGCAATGACCACAGCACGGACAGCAGCATGGGAATCGATTTCTGGGGCGATGTCCACAGGACTGACCGCGACATCGGAATCGACCTCTGGGGCGATGTCCATAGGATGGACAGCGGCATCGGAATCGATCTCTGGGGCGATGCCAACAGGACGGGCCATGACATCGGAATGATCAAGGACAACCACCGGCACCTGCACAACACTAACATATTAGCAAGCACATTGCAAATAATCAAAAAGCAAGTACATTGCAAATAATCAAAAACCACAACTATGGTAATAAGCCATTATTTTTTACCTTGTGCAGCTCACCGGGGGATCTCATCCCTCCGGGGGCCATCTCCTCATCCTCGATGGTGGCCATCACCTTGCCAGGGGAATACTGCTTCTCAACGGCGACTATCTCCTCAAACTCGGTCTTGAGCCTCACATAGGTGGCAATCAGAGCTCCTGGGGTAGGCACGGTGGGGCCCTTGCTGTTCTTCCAACTTTCTTTGAGGAGTTCGTCTGCCAACGTCCTCAACTCTTTGGCTAGTGCTTGTTTCTTGGAGTTCTTCATCTCCATGGGTTGGCCCGCCAACATGGTCAACTCGTTGGTCGGTGCTCGCTTCCTGGAGATCGCTGTCTCTAGTGGGTTGTCCGCCGGCAACTCTTTGCCTAGTGCTCCAGGATCCATCAATGAACTGACAAACAAAAAGCAATCGAAAGGAAACCACAATCGCAATGAAAACGGGAAAAGAATAGGATGTGAGAATCGGTCGGTGCTTCGCAAAAAGAAGAATATTGGAATGAAAATATAGTAGCATAACTGATTCGCCCACCTTTCCTTCGTAGGTAGAGAAGAAAAATGGCAGAAGTGAGTAGCCTGGAGTGAGGTTTTCTTCAAGAAAGGGAAGAAAGGGCTTGGACGAGCGTTCCAATGAAATGATGGTTGCTTTGTCCAGTCCAACTTGGAGGCCACCTTACCACTGCTGGTAAAGGTGTCGGTTTTGTGATATAACGGGTCATGACAGCCACACTGGGGTGACAGGTGAGTCTCGACTGTAGCACCTCGCTGTGATTTGGTGTATGGCACGCGGGCCCGGATGCTTTGAAATGTCATTAACTTGATTTTAGTCTCTTTAGTATTTGGATCGAAGCATGGATGAGGCTAACACGTTTTAGTCCCACTACTTTTAGTCATGAGACTAAAACGTATCAAAGCACTTTCTCAATATTGTGCACTGCGACCAAGGCGGAGAGGAAAACGAGAGAAATACGTAATTAATGCATGAGTTTAATTAGGGTAGTTTTGTCAAGTACGAGATACATTCCTCCAATCGCAAAATGCCTTGGTTCATGAGATTTGAGATTTGAGCCCTATAAACCGGAGGGGAGGGGGTACTGCACATGGTGTAGTCTAGTCACTTGTTTTTTTGAGCCGAAGTCTAGTCACTTGTTGAAATCTCTAGAAAGGCAAATACTCCTTTCCGGTTTACAAGTCTATACAACTCCCTCCGTCTAGGTGTGTAAGTCATCTTACGAAAACCAAATAGTCCCAAAACACTTAGGCGCGGTGCATTAACTTCTAGCTTGTTTCTTGTTTCTTGACATACGTATCAACCAATAAGAGATGAGAGGTGTGCATGCTTTTAATGACTTGCAATGGCTAGTTCATTGCATGGAATGCTATTAATTAGAAAATAAACATTGGTGACCCCAGGAGGAAACGGTGCTAAGCGCGTGGACCTATGCAGAATGAGTATCAACCAATGGATAATGGAGTTTAATTGTTAAACAATAGCAGTTTTGTCTCATGCAAGAGCCTGGCTAGTACTCCAAGGAACCGCACCACGCGAGCGTTCGCAACTGCCACGTTCGGTTTGCACTTGGCTCTTAGCCTCTTTGAGAAGACGAACAATGATGTTACTCCTACTTCTACAGTATCGAATCCACTGCTGCATGTCCGTCCACCTCGTGCGGGAGGGATAGCGTGTAGCGAAAGCTTCTACTTACTGCTCCTGCCTTTGCGTCCATGACAGGTGGGCCCAACAGGTGGTTGGCCCACCTGTCATGCAGCCAAAGGCAGGTGCAGTTAAGGCACCGGAGCTCAGTCAGCGAGGGAAAGGGCGTCGTAGTAATCAAATTTCTCGGGCTTGTACGAGTTGACGCGACACATCAAAGCACTACATTTGATAAAACTCTTTTTACACATTTCAAATGGGCTACTTCGTATGTAGGAGTAGACATATTCTGCTTCGTATGTACTCCCTCCGTTCCAAAATATAAGTCTTTTGAGAGATTTCACTATGAACTACATACGAAACAAAATGAGTGAATCTACACTCTAAAATATGTCTATATACATCCGTATGTAGTTTGTAGTGGAATCCCTAAAAAGACTTACATTTAGGAACAGAGGGAGTAGTCACTTGTTGCAATCTCTAAAAAGACTTATATTTGGAAACGGAGGGAGTACAACGCATGCATGCATGCCGTGACTTTCCTTTTGATACTTGCATGTGTTGATTTGATGCACCTTGCCAAATTTTGACTATAAATTTAACTAACCAAATTTTCATGCATGTCACAAAAAATCACGGGGCTGTTTGGATTGTGACTATGTTTGTCTTATGTTGCCACATTATTTTTCCCACACTTGCCACACTTGCCTAACCTGAGTTGCTCAAATTGTTAGACACACTTTGGCTTGCCTAAGGGAATCTTGCCACAATTTTTGTGCCTATGACATGTGGGGTTCACTGCTAATAAAAAAATTCTTGTCTTAGGTGTGGCTAATAAAAAAGACTTATATTTAGGAACGGAGGGAGAAGAAAATATAAATAATAATGCATGTTGGGGCAACCCACGTTTCCGCTAATTTTAGCCGTGGGCTTGTTCACAATTTTTACGAGGGGGTGGTTGTTCATTTAATGGAGGGACTTGTAGTACTACCAGACTTGAACGATACAAAGTGCGACCTGGCACACCGTAACACCACTTGGAACAAGCGGGTAGCTATCTCAAAAAACAATCAACAACTAAAAAACCGCGACCTGGCATGTAGTAGTACACAATTTTAAATGATTGTTTTGATGGAGTGAAAAAGGAAAACTACCCCACTACTTATATATAGGCCGGAGCCTCCGCGCTTGCTTGCAAGGGCTGCTCTATTCACACTCTCATCCTCTCCAGATCTAAACAAGATAGGGGTAGTAACCCTGTCTTTCTCCCTTCAAAAAACACTGGCTTTCTATCCTCACCGCTGGTTACATATCCGGACGTATCCCCCTCCGCCGGTGAAGGGGAGGAGGGGCAGCGTTTAGGCCGTCGTCGACAGCGAGGGAGGAGACCCACTGCCGGCCGCACCGTTATCTCTGGCCGAGCACCGGCGTGGGAGGTCCTCCGATCCCTTCGTTGTTGCCTTTGGGCGGATCCGGCCTCCCGCCGCCCACCTATCCACATCCCAACAACCTTCAGGTATATCTTCGTTCAAAACCGCCTTAGCTCTACTTCCCCAGCTCGCTACGTTGCTACATGTACATCATTTTCTACCTCTCAGCCCCTCTCGATCGGATGGTCCAACGTCACCTATTTTTTTCTGCTATATATTGTTAGAGGTAAAGCTACTTCATGGAGTCGAATCTTGTACTCCCTCCGTCCGAAAATACTTGTCATTGGAATAAAGTGGGGGTGGGGGAATTTAGTATGTGCATCGGACTTGGTACAAACAGGAAGGAAAGGGGATGAAAGTAGTACAGACTGGTCATCCAACCGGTCTCTTGGTCGAAAAGGGAAATATAGGGGTAACGCTGTACACACTGGTATGACCAGGACTAGATTTGCTATCCACACATACGAGTAGGTGGCTAGAGTGAACAAAAATGGGACCAACCCAGATATGTTTCTTGGATGTTTGTTTCTCGGGGCAACAAACTATGAATCACCACTTTATGCCCCTGTTTACGTACATGGTGCTGTACTGCTGGTGCACCCACTGTCCCATGCCCTTATACCAAATATTTAGGCTCCGGTCGGAATAAAGGGGCAAAAAACATAGGTCTTGATGAAAATAGAGGAATAGGAAAGGAATGTAGGTATAAAACTATGGAACAGCGAACCGGAGGAAACTCTCAAGAGAATGTGTTCGAATGGACTACGAAATGTACAGATTTATTTTTTTAGAGTAGCATGCTTGGCAGTATGAGATGCTATTTGTTTATTCAGCTGCATAGTGACTACTCTTGTCCTCACCTCACGTACCACACATAGGTTGATTTTTTTATTCCGACAAACACAGCACATCATCTTGTCTAGCGCGTGGATGTTTCTAATCCGATGGAATCAGTACTACCAGATCAGCTTACTTATGAAACACTATTCACCTTTCCCGTGTTCCGAACGGTTGGAAGGGAAATAATATGGTAAGATTGTGTTCCTACGAAAATCCTGCACCAAACCTATGAACCGAACGCAGCCTTAGCTGTTCTTAATATAATGTCCCTAGTAAAAATGAAGCCATGCCACTATTTTTGCCTGTAATTGTTTAAGACTCTGACAAGTTTAGCCAAATGTTTTTGCCTGTAATTGTTTGAGACACTGACTGTTTCCTCTGTGCCTTTTTGTACAAACAGGGATATCTAGTTCACCTGGTTGCTGTTGTGACCTTTTGGTGCACTTCACAAAACTCTTCTTAAAAGAAGTGACTTTTGTGCTGTTTAACTGGAATGTCAACAGTTGGTTCATTTTGGTGGAACTGCACAAAGGGAGATCTGTGTTCCAATCCTCATCATCCATATTGGCGCCATAACCTTCCTTTAGGTAAGAATGATATTTAATGCATGTGTTCATCTCTATTTTTCGACTGCCATGAGAAAATAATGTTGTTTTTTACGAGTACACTTGTACTCCCTCACTGACAAAACCAATTCTGAATTAGAAGGCCAATCATGTACTTGGTTTCACCAACTGGTGAGGAGAAAGAGAAACATAGCATGAAGAGGAAGAAGAAGAAGAATAAACAGTGCCAAGGCGATCTTGCTGAAGCCAGAGGCCTCAGTCGAGGCTATTCAAGGGCTCCGGCAACGACTACCTTACATGTGAGACGATCCTCCAGGGAGCCCTTCCACTTCTGCTGTCTCACTTAATTAATTAGGAGCACTTAAGTACCACTAATTTATTACTGCCTAATTTTCCCGTTGGAGTTAAACAAATCTTTAGTAGGACCCTATGCTTAATCATGTACGTGTGAATGTTTGTCTATGGAGGTGAATCATGTGGTGGAGCAGGGAGGGAATATTATTAGCGTCATGACATAATAGTGCTATTGTTTTGCATGTCAATTTATTGCCATTGGTTCAATGAGGCAATGTTTTGCGTATTGTCCATCATGAATTTGATGCTACTGTTTGAGTAATATGCTAATGTCTTCCTATCCTTTCTCACTAAGCTAATGAAGGTTTCACCTTGTTCCTACTTGTGCAAACAGGGATCATGTTGTGCCAATCATACATTTTAGTGGAACTACACAAGACAATACAATGAACTGTATCCCAGCCAGTGCTTTAACTATGCTGGAAGTTCTTGATAATCTTTTGATATAATCTCAGCACTGGTAAACAAGAGTGATTTCAACCATACATTTGAAGTGCACAAAAATATATACTATTGTGTGATTCCAGTGAGTGCTTTATCATCTCTTATGGGACTACATGAATAAGCTTTTTTTCTCAGGTTGGTACGGGCCTAAGGCCTTCATCCATATTAGTTTGCTATCATCTCTATTTGTACCGTGCTACTGTCATGACAAACTCCTTTATCTTTGCACTTTTAAGTTTTGCAACCTATGATAAATGGCAATGCTTTGAGTGTTGAGTTGAGCTAATTGGCACTGATTAAATAAACTAATACCTCTCTTTAAGCAAGACTACTATGTTGCTAACTTTACCCGTTAAGATAATGAGGGTGCTTCTATTTGTTAGTGTATGTTTCATCAACTAGTCCCACTATTACAGTAATCTCACTCTCTCAATATATGTGCCAACAGGGATGCTCGATTTTGGTGGAACTGCACAAAAACTTTGGGTGCTTCATTGCCTCGACAACTTCCATCCTTTCCTGTCAGTCACTAATCTCCGCTTGCTTTCTTTGCTGCCAGTCGCTTGGCTTATCTCGGCTTCTAGTCAAAGGAAATAGTAATTGATATGCTACCTCACACAGGTTGGTACTGGTCTTTATCCTGATTATTGTGCCTGTCATATGTATTGGTAATTTGGTATTGTGCTACTGTTTGCCGATTTCATAAAGGAGTAATTTGGATCCTGATCTCGCAGGCAAATCATTACATCGGGTGATTTCAGTAGAACTGCACAAAATGATCAGATGGACAGGTACTTATGCTGCTGCTATGTACTCCAAAGTTCACTCAGACAAGCATCGATGTTGACAAGAAGTGCCTATATTCATTCGAGTATCAACCGGCGTCAACCAATTGTCAAACTCCAAGTATTAGGAGAGTGAACGCCAAAAATATTGCTTGGTGCATACCCCAGAAAAATGCAGTCCAGTCTTTGGTCCCAACTTGTGCCTTTTGGTTATCGGCACATATGGTAGCGAACTATATGGCATGGAGTCTAAAGATTCCAGACAAGTTGGTTGACCCGTATATTCATCTGGGACTTAATCAGTCTGCACGCCAAGGATGCTCCATTTCAGTTGAACTGCACAAAAAATTTGGGTGGTTCATTTTCTCAACCGCCTCCTTTCTCGTCTGCAATGTAGAATTTTGGCGAGATACAGGACCAATATGAGCTAGTAAACTAGTTGGATGAAAGTAGTGGCCAAGTTGCTCAAACCTCCATCGGCATGAGGCCACTATTTGAGGATAAACCTACAAGCAAAGTTCAGATTGTCTGTGCTGCCTCTTATGTACTCGAAAGTTTACTCGTACAAGAACTAATTTTAGCAAGAAGTACCTCCGATTGAACACCATTTACCAGTCTGTACCCTAGGTAATTAAAGTTCGTCCATGGATCATATTGGCTGTGATCTCAATTATTCGGATGCATAAACATATTGAACATGTGTATATCTGAATCTTTTTTTGAATTATGTATGGATATTGTCGTATGATCTATCAATCATTTGGATGCATAGATATGCCGAGCTTGTGTATATATGAATCTTTTGAGTTGTTGATAGTGAATGTTGGCTATGAATATGAACGTATCCTGTGAACCTGAGTTTGATATGAATTGCAACAGATCCAGTTATAACCCTTCTCCTCCTCTCAATCTGCGACTCCACTGCCGCATTTTCCCATCTCCGAGTCGTTCCCGTCCGGGGCCTCGCCGTCGTCCACTGCCTCACTGTGTTCGGTGCGGCATGGTCAACAAACGAGAGTCATCGGAAGAGGACTGTAGGTGGAGAGCCTGACGGCTGGGACCCACGAGGTCCATGGTCGCACGCAAGGAAAGTTCCTCCTTATTAACCTAAAAAAATGTTTCCTCCACGTGACAGCTGGGACCCATCGGCTGTATCTTCGCACGGAAGGAAGTGCCTCCTTGTTTTGCAAAAAAAATATTCATCCCGTTGACAGCTGGGACCCGTTAGATTTGGTGACTGACTTGTGGTCCTGCTAAGTGGACGTGTACGCACGACTTTGTCAACTTAATCAACAAATGATTCTTGCAGCTGGACCGTTGGATGTTAATCCAACAGCCGTGCTCCTTCTTCAACCTCTGTTCTTGCTCCTATCTCCCGTGGGCGGCACCGCGACTATGCTGCCGCGCACCCGAACCAGTGAAGTTTCCCACTCCTCTCCATCTGCAACTCCGCTGCCCCGTCTTCCCCATCTCCAGGTCATTCCAGTCTGGGTGCGCTCGGCACGGTGTGGTCAATGTGGTCAACAACCGAGAGTCATCGGAAGATGACTGTATGTGAGAGGCTGACAGTGGGGACGCACCACGCCCATGGACACATGCATGCAACGGAACACGGCGAGGTCAACATGGTCAAGGAACGACTTCCATCGGAAGTATACTGTACGTGGAGAGTCTCTGCTGGGTCCACGGCCGCAGCAAGTAAGTGCATCCTTATTACGCGGAAAATAATGATTCCTCCAACTGACAGCAGGGACCCACTGGACGGGCCCCCGTATTTTGCGAAAAAACGTTTGCCCCTGGCTGCTGGGACCCACTTGACGGGCCACCGTATTTCGCGAAAAAAAC
>NC_057798.1:164382741-164386128 GCF_018294505.1 Triticum aestivum | reverse complement strand
GGAAGTGCCTCCTTATTATGCACAAAAAAATGAATATTCCTCCTGCTAGCTGGGACCCACCTTGGTGGGAGGCTGACTTGTGGGCCTACTAAGTTGACGGGGACGAAGGGCTTTGTTAACTTAGTCAATATGAACGATTCTAGCTCCAGTGACCGTACGATGTTCATCCAATGACCGTAGTGCTTCTTCAACCTCTGGTCTTCTTGCTCCAGCCGCCCAAACCAGCACCGGTCGTGCCTCATGCTCCTGCCTCCCGTGGCAGGCTATGCTGCCGCGGAGGACTCACCGCCCCTACTATTCCCACCGCTGGCCAGGCCCTGCAGCGACGGCAGCCTCACACCGCAGCCGAACCAGTGAACCCTCGTACTCCTCTTCGCGCGGGCTTCCACTGTCGCGTCTTCCTCGGCTCCGTGTTGTCCCCTTCCTAGGCCTCGCCGTCGTCCACCGTCGTGGTGCTCTCCGCGCGGCATGGTCAACGGGGTCAAGGAACGACTTCCATCGGAAGAGTACTGTACGTGGAGAGGCTGATAGCTGGGTCCACGGCCACAGCCCAGTTTTTTTGTGATTTGCCAAGTAAGTCGTTTTGTCAGGCCTGTTAGGCTGCAAATCTTTCAAGACGAGCAGAGCTTTCATTTGGCTGGCCGAGAAAATGGCCCATCAGTAATGAGAAATGGGATGTACATTTTTAAAACACATCAAAGCGGCAATTAGTTTCAAATATCTTTTTTTCATTTTGAGATTTTAAATTACATTAATTTTTATGCATGGAGAATTTGTTGGATTTTATATTGATATACATTTAGTTTTAAAATCAGTTTGAATGTGAGTCGAAATTTTGGGATTAAAAACTGTTCGGACCGCACCGAAATATGCAAAATTTCGTATAATTTTTTAACCATGGCCACAATATGGGCTGTAATGCTAACAAAAAGAATATGGGCTCCAAAAAAACCTTAAGAATTAGCAAATGGGCCGTAAATTATTAGAAATAATGGCAGATGGGTTGTATGCTGTTTTCCACAGATTTGAGGCTTCCTAAAAAAAGGTTGACGCACAAGCAGTGACTGTTGGATGGCCATCCAACGGCCGTCGTGCTTCTTTAATCTCTGCTCTTCCTGCTACAGCTGCTCAAACAAGCGCCGGCGGGATTGCCTGCTCCCTCCTCCCCGCGGCCGGCTGTGCTACCGCGCAGGCCTCACCGCCCCACCGTACTCCCATCGCTGGCCTAGCCATCCCTCTACTCACCCACACCTGCTGCTATTCTCTGGCGACGGCAGACAAACCAGTAAACCCTCGTTCAGTCGTACTCCCCTCCGCGTGGGAAACAACTACTGAGTCTTCCCTGCCTCCATGCCGTTCCCTTCCTAGGCCTCGTCATCGTCCACCGCCCTGGTGCTCTCGGTGCGGCCTGGTCAATGTGGTCAACGACCGACATGCATCTGAAGTGGACTGTACGTGGAGACGCCGACAGCTGGGTCCACGGCCACACGCAAGGAAATGCCTCCTTATTACGCGCAAAATAATGATTCGTCCACCTGGCATCAGGGACCCACCGAAAGGGCCTCAGTATTTCACGAAAAAAACGTTACCGCCCCTGACAGCTCGAACCCACCAGCTATATCTTCACACGCAAGGAAGTGCCTCCTTATTACGCACAAAAAATGAATACTCCCCCTATTAGCTGGGACCCAGTATAGTGGCAGGCTGACTTGTGGGCCTACTAAGTTGACGGGGACGGAGGGCTTTGTCAACTTAGTCAATATGCATGATTCTAGCTCCAGTGACCGTATGATGTCCATCCAACGGCCGTAGTGCTTCTTCAACCTCTGGTCTTCTTGCTCCAGCTGCCCAAACCAGCGCCGGTCGTGCCTCGTGCTCCAGCCTCTCGTGGCTGGCTGCGATGCGGCGGAGGCCTCACCGCCCCCTACTACTCCCACCGCTGGCCAGGCCATCCCTCTACTCACCCACACCCCCTGTTATTCTGCGGTGACGGCAGCCTCACACCGCAGCGAACCAGTGAACCCTCGTACTCCTCTACGCGTGGGCATCCACTACCGCGTCTTCCCCGTCTCCGTGTCGTCCCCTTCCTAGGCCTCGCCGTCGTCCACCGACCTGGTGCTCTCGCCGCGGCGTGGTCAACATGGTCAAGGAACGGCTTCCATCGGACCTGGACTATACGTGGAGAGGCTGACAGCTGGGTCCACGGCCGCAGCAAGGAAGTGCCTCCTTATTACGTGCAAAATAATTATTCCTCCACCTGACAGCGGGGACCCACCGGACGGACCACTATATTTCGCGAAAAAAAACATTTCCCCCCTGACTGCTGGGACCCACCAGCTACACCTTCGCACGCAAGGAAGTGCGTCCGAGCAAAAAAACAAAACAATTCGCCCCCCTGACTGCTGGGACCCACCAGCTACATCTTCGCACGCAAGGAAGTGCCTGATAGTCGGGACTCACCTGGTCGAAGCGTACGTAGCGTTGTCATTCTAGTCGCGAACGTGTACGTACATATAAAGTGGTGGATGTAGAGGCACGCACGTGTCGTAGTAGAGGCGCGCACGTAGCATGTACACGTACGTACATCGGCGAGGGTGCAAGTGCAAGAAAGAAAATACGGCCACGTACGTACATACGGGCAGGGTCTCTAACGCATATCATGCATACGTACATGGCTGGGTCGAAACGGAGAAACAGCGTTGTCGTCGTGTTCATGGGGAGCCAATCCGCTGGGTCAGAACGGAATGCGTGGTCGTGTTCATCGGGAGGGCTTGGACGGAACAGGCGATGGAAACGAGGCCTGGCGTACCGCACAACGGAGGAAACGGCCTTGTGTTCGACCAGCCACATTCGAAACGGGGTCCTGTTGATCGGGAGGGGCCTGGCGTACCGCAAAACGGAGGAAACGGACCTCCTACGGTCGAAACGGGGGTCCTGTTGATCGGGAGGGGTATGGCGTACCGCAAAACGAACGAAACGGACTTGTGTTGGAGTGCTACGGTCGAAACGGGGGTCCTGTTCATCGGAAGGGGTGTGGCGTACCGCAAAACGGACGAAACAGACTTGTGTTGGAGCGCTACGGTCGAAACGGGGGGGGAGGGGTGTGGCATACCGCAAAACGGGACTCCACAGGATACTGTTCATCTACACCGTCGACCTCCTCCAGCCTCCACGGGCTCCTGTTCATCCAGCCTCCACCGCGCGCTACTCCACCGGCTACTGTTCAACCACCCCTCCACGGGCACCCCTCCATCGTCTACTGTTCATCCATCCCTCCACATCACGGGGTCCTGTTCAACCACCCCTCCATGGCCACCCCTCCATCGTCTACTGTTCATCCAGCCCTCCACACCATGGGTTCCTGTTCATCCAAAGGCAACACCACCA
>NC_057798.1:164367194-164382407 GCF_018294505.1 Triticum aestivum | reverse complement strand
CATCCAATCGATCGGCTTCAGTTAGCAGCAGTAGCGAAGGAATCGCTCCATCGGGTTCAGTTAACAGCCATCGATCGATCGCTCGGGTTCAGTAACGCGTAGCCTGCAGTGCAATCGCTCGGGTTCAGTTAGAGCCCAACGCCTCGCTCGGTTTCAGTTAGAGCCAATGCCTCGCACACACGCGCGTACATGTACGAGAGAAACGCGCATCGCTCTCCCACCGTAACCGGCAACTCCCCGAAATTTTCCTTCCCCTCGCTTCTACCACGGTTTTTTCCGTCATGGACGGCCCAAAGAATGTCATGCAGCTGCGTCTCCGGCCCGCCCAGCACGAAAAGCCCATTTTCTGTCATGAGTTTTTGTCAAAGAAGTAGGAGCCCACCACATCTATGATGATACCGGGTTTGGTCACAATTATCGTCATAGAAGTGTCATATGTATGACAGAAAAAAAAATTGTTCGGCCCAAAATGTCACGGATGTGTCTTTTCTTTGTAGTGGGAACTGGCTGATCGATGCCAAGCATCCGGTGAACTTCTGGACATCGCGCAGCCGAGCCGGCTTGCGCATGCACTCGATGGCTTTGATCTTCTCCGGATTCGCCTCAATGCCGCATTCCGAGACAAGGAAGCCGAGTAGCTTTCGGGCCGGGACGCCGAAGACACACTTTTTCGGGTTAAGCTTGACCTTGTATTCGCGGAGGTTGGCGAATGTTTCCTTCAAATCGTCGAGGAGCGTGAGGTGCTGCTTGGTCTTCACCACGATGTCATCCACGTACACGTGGATATTGCGGCCAAGTTGCGGCAGCAGGCATTTCTGCATGCAGCATGGGAAGGTGGCACCGGCGTTCTTCAAGCCGAATGACATGGTGATGTAGCAATATGCCCCAAAGGGCATGATGAAGGACGTCTTTAGGGCGTCGGATGGGTCCAGCTTGATCTGGTGGTAGCCGGAGTAAGCGTCCAGGAAGGACAGGAGCTCGCACCCGGCGGTCGAGTCGATGACTTGGTCGATCCGCGGTAGAGCGAACGGATCCTTGGGACAGGCCTTGTTGAGGCTGGTGTAATCGATACACATGTGCTAGGTCTTGTTATTCTTCAAGATGAGGACTGGATTGGCCAGCCACTCGGGGTGAAATACTTCCATTATGAAGCCGGCCGCAGAAAGCTTGGCGACCACTTCACCAATGGTTCTTCTCTTCTCTTCGGAAAATCGTCATAGGGGTTGACGGATAGGCTTGGTATCCTTGCGTACGTGAAGTTTGTGCTCGGCGTACTTCCTCAGGATACCCCATGTCCTTGGGAGTCCATGCGAAGATATCCCGATTCTCACGGAGGAAGTCAACGAGCTCGCCTTCCTATTTGCTGTCGAGGCGGGTGCCTACGACAACGTACTTGCTGCAGCTGGGGTCTTCCGGCTTGAGCTTCACTTAATTGGTCTCCTTGCAGGGCTTGAAGGCGGCCTCGTCGGCTGGGTTCGGGGTCGGAATCGACGCAGCGGAGGCCTCTCCTGCTAGGGCGACAATCCGGTCAAGCTGGCGCCGCTCCTCAGCAATGAGCAGCGACTCGGCCAACTTGGCATAGTCTCGGGCGCACTCCAGGGACTTGCGGTAATCGCCGGTGATGGTGATGAGGCCCTTGGGACCCGGCATCTTCATCTTCAGATACGCGTAGTGGGGAACCGCCAAGAACTTGACGAGCGCGGGCCGGCCCAGCAACGCGTGATACGCGCTGGACAGGTCCACCACCTCGAACCAGATCGGTTCACGTCGGAAGTGGCTGCTGTCACCGAACAGGACATCGAGCCGGACCAGGCCAATGGGGGAGCAGGAGAGGCCGGGCACGATGCCGTGGAAGATCGTCCGGGTTGGCTCTAGGTCCTCGGCCTTGAGGCCGAGCTTGGTCATCGTGTCGCGGTAGAGGATGCTGATGCTGCTCCTGCCATCGATGAGGACTTGAGAGAACTTGCATGTGCGCCACGCGACGATGGTGGGGTGAGGACGAGGGTGTAACCACCCGGACTCGGCATGACTGCCGGGTGATCCTCCCGGGTCTAGGTGACCGGGCGATCCAACCAATGCATGAACTCCGGCTTGGCCGGGACGACGGTGTTCACCTCCTGCCGAAGGAGGCGCTCGCTGCGCTTGTCGTCGCCGAGGCTGGTGAAGATGACGTAGGCCGCGTTCTGGTCCGGGTAGGTGTCGTCGCGCATCGCGCTACCAGCTGGAGGCGGCAGTGGAGGCGGAGGCGGCTGTCCCACGCCTGGAGCCGGAGCCAGAGGAGGCGGGACATTGCCCCTCATAATGCGCTTGGTGATGGCGCACTGCCGAAGCATGGGCGTGGAGGGTCTTGCGCCGCTGTGGTGCTTGCAGGGGGCGTCCAGCATTTGCTCGAAGCTCATGGCGGGTTGCCATGCCGTCTTGCCGGTTTACCGGCGCTTCATCGCCGGGTCCACCGCGGGCTCGGTCGCCGCGACGAGCCGGTTGTGGTGACGCGACGCCGGCTGGTCGGCCTTGCGCTTGTTGTTCTAGTGATGCTGTTGTCGGCTGCTTTTGCCGGCCGGCTTCGAAGGGGAGCCGGCTTCGCCTTGCCGACTTCATCCAGCGCCACTTGGATCTTCATGGCGGAGTCGGCATTGGCGTACTTGTCCGCCGTCACCATGAGCGCGGCCATGGTGGCCGGCTCGGAGCGTAAGAGCTTGTGCTTGAGGAGGGTGCCATCTCGGCACCAGCTGACGAAGTACTGGATCGCCTGGACTTCATGGACGCCCTCGCAGCTGTTCCGGAGCTCGGTCCAGCATGCGAGGTACTCGCGACCGGTCTCCATAGGCCCTTGCACGCACATGGCGAGCTGGCTAGGGCGGCCGGGTCGCTTGTAGGTCCCCGTGAAGTTGCGGACCAAGGCTTCCTTGAAATCGACCCACTTGTTGATGCTGCCCATTGGTAGGCTCTTCAACCACGTGCAGGCCGACCCTTGGAGCATGAGCGGTGCGTAGCGCACGGCGAGACGACGATTGGCACCGGTGATGCCAATGGCCGTGGTGTAGTCGGTGAGCCAGTCTTCTGGCTTCACGGTCCCGTTATACTTGGGGGTATCGCAGGGGAGCAAGAACCCTTTGGGGAAGGGATCCTCCCGAATGCGTGGGCCAAAGCACGCCGGCCCGATAGCGCCGCTCTCCTCCACCTCTAAGGAGCGAGCGAGCTGATCGAGGCGGTGGCGGGTGTCGGCGTCATCGATGGCGCGCGGGCCGAGTCGACTTGCGACCAGGCCACTGGGGGCCGGGTCGGTTGGAGCCGGATGCCGGCCATGCTGGCCGGGTCCGCGCTGGATCTCTGGGACAGGCTCTTCGCCCAATCCGCCGGCGGCTGTGGCGGCCGAATCGCACCGAGTCCGGGCTCGGCCGGAGTGCGCCTCGCCGGGTGGCGAGGAAGCGGTGTGTAGAAGTTCGCCGGGCCCGCCAAGGCGGGCGGAGCCGAATCCCGCCGGCTTGGCGAGCTGGTTGAGGCGGTCCTGCTGGGTGTTGGCGGCGTGGAGGAGTTCGCGCATCCGCCCGATGCGCTGTTTCATCTCCTCACCCGTGAGCTGGTCCAGGCCGGCTGCGGCTGCCTGGGCAGCAGACATGTTTTTCGCTGGGGTCTGGTAGACGGTCGGGACGGCGCCAAGAGCCCAGCCGATCGCTCCTCCCCGGGCGCGCACATTGGCGACCTAGCTTGGCTCGGCCACGGCGGAAGTGAATCCGTAGGCGGCATTGCGCTCCAGCTGAGCGGCGTCCAGGCGACGCTGAGTGGCGGCGAGCGTCTCGGATAGGTCCAGCATCGGCTGACACCTTTCCTCTAGTTGGGTTCGGGCCTCAGCGACGTTGGTGGCGTCGACGTTGGTGCCAATGGGGATGCGGAAGCTCTGCATCACGGTGCGCAGCGGATCGGACGGCTCGGTCCGTTCAGCTGCAGCCCTGGCTTCGACAGCCTTCCTCGTCTTGCTCGACAAGGAGGAGGCGCCATCATAGGTGACGAAGACCTTCACATGGACGTCCATTGCCCCGGCGGAAATGCCGCCGCCGAGGGAGAGGGGGGAGTCGGAGTAGCTGAGCACCTCACTGGGGAACTCGTCGGCCGCAAACGCATCGGAGATGCGCAGCGCGGCGAAGGAGGCGGCGAGCGCGCCGACGACGTTATCCGCCAGCGCGACGGACTCGTCGGTGTAGGAGAAGGGCCCCGTCTGAAGCATGTTCCCGGCCAGCTCCTCGAGTCGCTCCACGGTGGGCGCCAACTATCGAAGTGGGCGCACGGCAGATGCCAAGGGATGGCTAAAGAGAAGAGGAGGCTCGAGGGCGCTGGTGGACTCCAAAGGCGAGATTGGCATGAGCGGGCGCGAGACTCCGGACATACCCAGGTTCGGGGCTCTCCGGAGAGATAACACCCCTAGTCCTGCCAAGTGTAGTTGGATGGTCGATAGTACAATGTTGCTCCTGGAGCTGTATGGAGGAGGAAGGAAGCTGGCCAAGGCTTGGGCTGCTCCTTCTCTCCGATGTTGCTGTTTGGTGGCTAGTTCTATGCTTACTTGCTTTTCTCTCGTTATATGTTTCTTGCCCGTATGATCGTGGGCTCCTGGGGGGTTTTATAGACCAAACCCCCGGGGGTACAATGGTAATGTTACAAGTCGGTGGGTCCATATTGTCGGTGTCCGGGGACCCGGGCTGGGTCCCGCTGAGGGCTTGTGGTTCACCGGGTTCCCCTAGGTGCGGGCCCCGCGTGCCTAGGGGGACTGTGCGCCGTCTTGTCGATCTTTAGGGCATGGCCGAGTCGAGTCGCGTACAGTGCTCTCCGTCAGGTTGCCGCTTGCTATCGTCAGCGGTGAGGGCGGGGGCACTGTAGCCACGCCGGCCCTGGTCAGCGGGTAGGTGAGGGGCACTGTTGCCACGCTCCGGCTGACCAGAGGCATGGGCGGGGCACTATTCCCTCGGTCATCGTTGATTGAAGACTCGTCCCCATCGTACGGCCTGGATGGGACGGGAGCTGACCCGCGGATGGATTGCGTAGTATGCCATGGGCGGCGCTGGCTTGTCGAGGAAGCTTTGGTCGTGCCGGGTTCGGCTGTCTTGCGCTAGTCGTTGGGGCCGAGTCGACGTGTCTTGCCGGGTCGACGAGTCTGGCCAGGTTGCGGGGCTTGGCCGGGTCGAGCGACCCGGCAAAGTGCGTGCCGGTTTTGAGGGGCGGTGTCAGCCCCGTTGTTTTTGAAGAGGATCCGGGTTCCGTTGCGTGCCCGGGGTCCATCCCCCCGACACTATTGGGGTGGGGCCGGGGGAAATGGCCGTTAGGTTGCCACTTTCTTTGTCGTCTTGCCGTCAGCTAGCAGACGGCAAAGAAAGTGGTCGTTAGGTGGTTCTCACTAGTGGGACACACTTCCTCTTTGCCGTCCGCTAGCGAACGGCAAAGCTTCTATGCCGTCAGCTAGCTGATGGCGTAGATTCAGCTGACGGCAAACAATTTCTTTGCCGCCAGCTGCTTCTTTGCCGTTAGTTTTCTTCAAGCTGATGGCAAAGACTAGAACCGGCTAATGGCAAAGTTCCTGATTCCAGTAGTGTATCCCCTAATTAAAATACTAAAACACAATCATAACATAAGTATAATGGTAAATTTATTGCAAAACATAAAAGAAAAATATTGGGTTGTCTCCCAACAAGCGCTTTCTTTATAGCCATTAAGATAGGCTTGAGATTTCAATGATGCTCACATGAAATATAGCAATTGAAACATGAAGAGAGCATCATGTACCATGTGAAAAAAAAGTTTAAGTCTAACATACTTCCTATGCATAGGCATCTATCTATTATATAATTAAAACAAGAGTCAAATAAGCCATCACATTTGTCCACATATGCTAATATTATTTAGATCGAAATAATAATGGTTGAGATTTAAAAGAATTTACGTTACACATGTTTCACATGTATGTGCCAACATTGAACTGTCACGTGGATATGTACCAATATAAGGCAGATTAATAATAGAGTAAAATATTACATGCAATATTTGACACGTACATCGAATCATGTGTACAAACTAAAAGTCCTAAAAAAAATAGGCTCAAGCATTGAGCCATACTCCATTACGGGTCTTTACTCAAGAAGGTATATTACAACTCTGTGTGCATGCATCTATAGGGGGGGACATGCACATAACGACAAAAGGAGGCATACTTCAATCAGACTTTTTTTAGTGTATTTCAATCGGACTCCGGTAACGTATCAAAACTAAACGCTGATCGCCTAAAAAAGAAGCCCAACCACGTATGAAAACTGACCACGGGCCACCCTAAAAAAAGCTGACCACGGGCCACCTAATAAAAAGCAAAGCACAGCCACACAAGGAGCCAAGACGTCTCTATTTTTCTAAAAGAAAAAGCAAGGCGTTCAAGGCCTCCATGGCCGAGACATACAAGATGAAAGCACGTTCTGTTTATGCTGGTGGCAAACGATTCTGTAGAGGCACTGTATTAATTGGAGTTGAGCCATGTATAAATTTAGAGCTAGATCTACAATGACTAAAAAAATATTAAAATTAAAAATTAAAAAATATTAATAAAAATATATAAATTGTAGTTTAGTATCTGCGTACAAAAAATTGACACATATGTTGAATATATCCATATATCCATACGAAATTGCTTTTAGGAATTTTCGCTGGCCAGAATATATATTTCCAATATTTTTAGAAAATATAAGTCGAATATACCCATATATACATGTGAATTGCTTTCAAGAACTATTGCCGGTCAGATAATGTATTTCCAACTTTTTTTTGGAAAACTAACCTCAATAGAGCGCGAGCTGCAAAACACAATTCCGACTAGAATGGATGCTGAAAAACTAAAAAATCAGAGTAGGAGAAATACAAGCCAAGTCATGCGTAAATTTGGAGTTTGGCTCCAACAATGATTTTAAAATTAAATAAATTGTATTACAAATGTTTCAAAATTTTCAAAAGTGATTTCAACTAAATTTAGTATAGCCTAATGACAAAATGTAAAGATATGTCTAATAGTTCTATATATATGTATTAAATTGCTTCCAGAAGTTTCTGATAATCAGAAAATGTATTTTCAAATTTCAGAACAAAATTCCAGCCAGTCTCTGTCTTCATAGAACAATTAGCGGCCGCACACATTTCATATTGGCTTATAGCACGAAAAAGAGGCACCGTGTGGTGAATAAAAATATATATACATATGACGATCAGGCTAAAGGCATGTGCGACGGTTTGTAAGAAGACAAGGTGAGAAAAAAATTCCTGGCATGAGAAAGATGAGCCGAGTCATGCAGAATTAGCGATCAACCTCTCTAATGAAAACAATAGTGATGATAGATGATTTCGCAACATCTCGGGAGAACCATAGAGTATATGCATGCATAAGCATTGGATATACGACATGCATGGAATTGTTTAGGAAAAAATAGGTGGATCAATTTCAAAATCGTATTGTTGTGAGCTGGCATAATGTACCAATAAAGCAAAAAAAATGTTGTCCGATGGAAAACATAAATACTGAATGTTAAGACAGCAAGGGAGTGAGAATGGCCGACTTGAATCACGGGTAAAAAATCAATAGAGTATAAAAAATATTGCGGTAGAGCGTGGTGGACTTTCTACAACCTATAGTGAAACAAAAAGGGGTGCCACACCCATATTTAAAGTAATAATTCAATGTCAACTGATATTGAACTTTTTGAAAACAATAAGTAGTAGAATTGGAAAATTTCCTATGTATATATGTTATGGTAATCTTAATAGGCATACCACGGTGCATTCACCGAAACCAGACTAAAATCTCTATGCCTAAGACCATAGATGATTTTTTTTCATCACAAAAGGGTAAACTTCATATAATAAAAATCTTGCTCCTGTAATACGTGTGACTAAATAAAAAATATAGTTCAAATCAGTATATCAAGTCTATTGTAGTTCAAATGAAAGATATAAATGGAATGAAACATCTAAAATCTAGCCGCGCAAATGCGCGGGTCACACCACTAGTTTTATAAGAAAACAAATTATCAAGGCAAGCAAAAACTAACATATGCAAGGAAGAAGAAAGAAGCAATAGCAATCTTAACATAGCAAGAGGTAATTTAGTAACATGAAAATTACTACAACCATATTTTCCCCTCTCATAATAAATACTTCCTCCGTTCCATATTAGTTGTCGCTAAAACAGATGTATCTAGCACTGAAATACGTCTAGATACATCTGTTTCAGTGACAACTAATATGGAACGAAGGGAGTGCATGTAGGATCATAATTAAATTCAACAATATAGCTATCATATAAAATAATCTCTACATGATCCACTGATGACCCACAAGTGTAGGGGATCTATCGTAGTCCTTTCCATAAGTAAGAGTGTCGAACCCAACGAGGAGCAGAAGGAAATGAAAAGCGGTTTTCTGTAAGGTATTCTCTGCAAGCACTGAAATTATCGGTAACAAATAATTTTGTGATAAGGTAATTCGTAACGGGTAACAAGTAACAAAAGTAAATAAGGTGCAGCAAGGTGGCCCAATCCTTTTTATAGCAAAAGGCAAGCCTGGACAAATTCTTATATGAAGGAAAGCGCTCCCAAGGACACATGGAAATTATTGTCAAACTAGTTTTCATCACGCTCATATGATTCGCGTTCGTTACTTTGATAATTTTGTATGTGGGTGGACCGGTGCTTGTGTCAGGACCCCGACTCGATGTCACATCGATCTAGCCGGTAACACCTCATATCACTTTGCGGCCTCACGCACGGTATCCCTACGGGTGTCGCCTTACCTTTGCCCGGGACCGTTTGCGCCTTTTGGCTCACGTATATGATAGTGTCGCTAGCATCCATATGATAAAGAGCCCGGGCTGACATGACTAGTCGTAAACCCAAAGTGGCACAGACTTACAGGGACAGGCATCCATGACCCAGCTTCGAACGTGTCGGTCATCAGCAAGTGGGTCCGGGCTGTAGCACTGGGCTAGCAGGACTCCGGTAAACCGGGCTGTAGCGGGCTAACAGGACTCCGGTACTCAAAGCGTGACATTTCCCCGAAGGGACAGACACAGGAACGAAGAAGGACACATGCCGGCCAGCCTAAGTGTTCCAGAGCAGTAGCAAGCTACCATGGCTCAGCGGTAACACTAGGAGACATTTCCCGGTAAGAGAGGCTACTAAAGATAAACAACTAGATAGTCAGATCCCACACATACCAAGCATTTCAATCATACACACAATATGCTCGATATGTGCAAATACAACGAAGCATCACAACATGACTCTACGACACAAGTAATTTATTCAATAGGCTCCGAGGAGCGAGATATTACAAACAGGGGTCTCATGACCCAACAATCAGAGCATACAAGTCAAAGCACAAGCGGAAGCTATCATGTCTGAGTACAGACATCTATAAATGAAAAGGGCTGAGAAGCCTGACTATTTATCAGATCCTGCCGAGGGCACAAGATCGTAGCTGAGGTAACAAGCTAAACGTCGAAGTCCACGCGGAACTACTAGTGAGACTGAAGTCTCTCTGCACAAAACATAAAATAGGCAAACGTGAGTACAAATGTACCCAGCAAGACTTACATCAGAACTAACTACATATGCATCATTATCAACAAAGGGGTGGTGGGGTTTAACTGCAGCAAGCCAGCTTTGACTCGGTGGCTATCCTAAACTACGACTGCGAGTAACTCTTTTGAGGTGGCGCACACGAGTCCACATATTCACCATATCAATACACCACTATGGATCCGCTCCCGTCTCCCTACGAGAACGCCATCCATAGCACTCACGCTTATCTTGCGTATTTTAGAGTATCCACTTTCACTTGTCTATGAACTGATATAAGCAACCCAGAAGTCCTTTTCCGCGGACACGGCTATTCGAATAGATGATGTTAACCCTGCAGGGGTATACTTCTTCACACACGCTCTCACCACTTACCGCCGTTGTTGTCTAGCTTAACCAACTAGCTCCGGGATATCCATCACAGATTC
Source organism: Triticum aestivum (assembly GCF_018294505.1). Classification (NCBI taxonomy): domain Eukaryota; kingdom Viridiplantae; phylum Streptophyta; class Magnoliopsida; order Poales; family Poaceae; genus Triticum; species Triticum aestivum. Next base: position 164,372,380 of record NC_057798.1, on the reverse strand, counting down.
TTGGAGAAAGGGTGGTTCACAAGAACCCGACTTGATCACGAGCTCAACATAGCAGTCAGGTGACAACCTGGTAATACTTCCAAGAAGATATTCGGAAAATCACGAACCACCGGTATGTTACTAAGCTTGAGAACAATCTCGCTTTTGAGGGCAAGACGATATGATCAAATGAGTGAGGACTTGACAAGATCCTAACTCATCAATCGAAGGGTGCACCGAAATAAGGACTAGGTAGCACGATCAGTCTTAGAAGGATGATTCAAAAACCAACACGCTAAGAATGAAATTATTGTCCCTTAACTACCAAGCAACGAGGTTGCTGGGAGTATTGATTTCACACATCACAATTCATTTGTCGGTATTCCGGTTGCATCAACACGATGGCCGAGGAATGACTAATGATGGTGAGAAGTATTACTACGTCAAAATTCATGAAAGTTGGTGCAGTTCTCATGACAATTCTGACATGAAGGGGGTAATACTCCAAGGTAGAACAGAACCAAAAGCTGGATTGGCATTTGATCTGCGGAATACAACTACTTTGACCCAATCCTAGATATGGATGAGGTACTGGAGTTTGTTTCTCCTATTCATTCTAAAATAGAATGGCTTGGCGGACCACAAGGGTAATAGGCATCGACGAACGAATGCACGCATACTCTTGACTATCAATTGATAGGCGAGGGTCAGAAACAACTAAAGAGAGACAACTCAAAGGAACTTATGATTTTCTGAGTTGTGGATGCATGGTTTAGCATGTCGAACGAATTCCACATGTTTCTTCCGGATAACCCATGCAGAAAAGTAGAACTGGCAGAGTTACAATGTAGAATCGAGAACCCATCGAGAGCACTCTGATTGTGATCTTTCGATCAGCGAGGAACATCTGCCATAAGCGGTTCATAGTATTTGGAAGAAAGGAATACCACGAACATCGAGGACTAATGCAAAGGTTACTAATATCCTAAAGGAACTAGCTAACACTATCAACATGAAATAAGTAGGGTGGATCTCGGGTTCAAAACCCAGGAATAGAATACCTACTACTAAGTAGCATCACGGGATGCTTTCGAGAATGATGGCCAGAATCATCACACTGGGAACACAAATCATGGCTAAATTACTAGATGATCCCCTGAGACACCTAGGGTCATAATAATATTTCCAACATATATGTCAAGGTAACGGAGTACCTCAACTCACTGATTAGTGTGGTTAATCTGGCCCATGGGAACATTGAAACGGGAAGAAAGGATTTGCAAATGCATCAAACTACTTAGAAACCTGGGATGACTCGGACAGCATAACGGCTGTAAATGCTCAGAAAAGATTTGAGACATTCACAAAAATGGTGGCATAACCACTCAGAAGCACAATATCAAGATTTCGAGATCAACAATTAACATACAGAAGTAGTAGAAACTGAAACGAGGCTTAAGTCCAACAATCTATAAGTCTACGGATTAGTAACACGTGATCCTGATAGAAAGAAGAGATAGCCTAGTTCTTAATCCCCGCAGGAAAGATAAGATGACTTAGATCAGAAGGCATAATGTATAAGGAGTAAAAAGAGCCTTACGTTCCATCCCACAATCAATTCCCTTATATAACTAAAGAATTTCTAGACTCAACTTCGACCAGTTTGGCTTGGTAATCCTACAGGTAGTCAAGCTCTGATACCAACGCTGTCAGGACCCCGACTCAATGCCACATCGATCTAGCATGTAACACCTCATATCACTTTGCGGCCTCACGCACGGTATTCCCACGGGTGTCGCCTTACCTTAGCCCGGGACCGTTTGCGCCTTTTGGCACACGTATATGACAGTGTCGCTAGCATCCATATGATAAGGAGCCCGGGCTGACATGGCTAGTCGTAAACCCAAAGTGGCACAGACTTACAGGGACAGGCATCCATGACCCAGCATCGAACGTGTCGGTCATCAGCGAGTGAAACCAGGCTGTAGCACTGGGCTAGCAGGACTCCGGTGAACCGGGCTGTAGCGGGCTAACAGGACTCCGGTACTCAATGCGTGACATTTCCCCGAAGGGACAGACACAGGAACGAAGAAGGACACATGCCGGCCAGCCTAAGTGTTCCAGAGCAGTAGCAAGCTACCATGGCTCAGCGGTAACACTAGGAGACATTTCCCGGTAAGAGAGGCTACTAAAGATAAACAACTAGATAGTTAGATCCCACACATACCAAGCATTTCAATCATACACACAATATGCTCGATATGTGCAAATACAACGAAGCATCACAACATGACTCTACGACACAAGTACTTTATTTAAGGCTCAGGGAGCCATACATAACATACACAAAGGTACGGGTCTCACGACCCAACATACAAGTCATACAGTCATACAAACCAGCAGCGGAAGTAACTTGTCTGAGTACAGACAACTAGTAAAATAAAGGAGGCTTGGAAAGCCTAGCTATACTACGTGGTCCTTCACAAGCTCAGGGTCACCACCTGGGTCTTTAGCCTACTCGTTGATGTCAACATCTACATAGAACCCATCAGAAGGGGTTGCAGCGTCTTCTGTAAAAAAATGTAAATTGTAGCAACATGAGTACAAGGGTACTCAGCAAGTCTTACATCAGATCCTACATACATGCATGTTATCAAGAAGGGTTGGTGGAGTTATTGCAGCAAGCCAGCTTTGACTCTTGGCTAGGCTATCCTACGATACACCAACTTGAAATGGTTTTGCGCACACGAGTCCACTACTCACCACTTCAATACACCACCGAGGATCCACCTCCGTCTTCCTATGGAAGTGCCATCCTCGGCACTCACTCTTATCTTGAGGCTTTTAGTAGTTTCCATTTACTTGTCTATGAACTGTATAGGCAACCAAGTAGTCCTTTACCGCGGACGCGGCTATTCGAATAGATCATGTTAACCCTGCAGGGGTGTACTTCTTCATACACGCTCTCACCACTTATCGTCGTTTACACGACATGTACTCGGCAACCTTCAAGCGGAAGCCCAACGTGGGTGTCGGCCACGACCTACCTAATCACCTAAGCCTCCAGTCCAGGTTTATCGCCTATCCAGGTTCCATCCGCAGGGAGTCCGGCCGAGGTTTCCCATACGGCCCCGAACGATGTGAACAGGGTTCCCGAGATACCTAACGGATATTCGGTACACCGTGCCACGTACCTACCGCATCACAGCCCACCCCTACGGTCAGCGCTGTCCACGGCCTCCAGTAGGCCACAAACACCAGAAACTACTTGCAACTCCTGGACGGAGAACTAGGGTGAATAAGAAGCCGAGAGGGTCCATTGGTTTCGGGCCCAATGCATGATAGTAGCTGATTCTTAAATCACACATACAGATCTCAGTGCTTAAGGTCGGCTTCAATGAAACAACCCACCATGTACTCCTACATGGCCTGTCATCGATACCTTTACCAAATCGTGTTCACCACACCACTCTCATTACCGACATAACATTTCACTCTAGCCCATCACCCAGATGAACCAGACCTGACACGACTCTAAGCATAGCAGGCATAGCAAGGTAGGATCAACACATACATATGGCTCAATCAACTCCTACACATGCTAGTGGGTTTCATCTAGTTACTGTGGCAATGACAGGTCATGCAGAGGAAATGGGTTCAACTACCGTAGCACACAGCAGTTTGAAACGCGTTGTCTTAATGCAGTAAAAGAGAGCAGGAGCGAGAACATGGGTTTGTATCGATATGATCAAATGGTTGGTTGCTTGCCTGATGGTTCGATGCACGGATACGGTTCTTCATTAGGGTAATCACGGTACTCCTCGGAGACAGAACCTGTCGCAAAGGACATCGATACACAACATCACCAAACAATGTGCAACAATATGATGCATGCATGAAACATGGCAATATGAGTGTGTTGGGCTAATGCAACTAAAACCAGAAGGGTTTGAACAAATTTGAATCAAGGATTCAAATTTCAAATTCAAATATGGCCTTTAAAAGTGCTTTTCCTTGTTCTGCTTGAAACATCAATTTAACTTGTTTGATCATGCATGAAAATAGTACAGATGGATAGATTGGATTTTTCTGATCATTTTTCATATATAATTTGTCCAATTTGGAGTTACAGAATAAAAGTTATGAATTTTTGAAGTTTAATTAATATTCTGGAATTTCCTGATTTAAATTAAATCCAGAAATTATAATTATTGCGCCAGCATGACGTCAGCATGACGTCAGTGGTCAACTGCGGCTGTCTGGGGTCAAACCCGACGTGTGGGGGCCACATGTCAGTGACAGGGGGTTTAACAGGGTTAAATTAATCCTAATTACTAATTAGTGGCGCTGGGGCCCACTAGTCAGTGTCAGGGGGTTAACTAACAGTGGTTAGCGCTAATCCTAATTAGCTACAGGGCTGGGCCCACCTGTCAGGGACTCAGGGGGGTTCCTGCCGTGGTCAAAGTGGGTCAAACCCACCGGCGACGTGACGCCGGCGAGGCCCGAGACGGCGGCGCGATGCGGGATCGCGCTATAGGGCACGGGAGAGGCCGTGCTTGGGCTCGTTGAAGAGCCCTTGCTCCCGCGCGTCGAACGGTGGTGGTGGCCGAGCCTGGGGTGGCCGGTACCGTCGACGGCGAGCTCGTGAGCGGCGGCCGGAGTTCGGGTGCGGTCGGAGTCGGCGTTGCAGGGGGTTTGGGGAGGCGTTGGTGCGTGCTGCGTGCTCCTAGTGAGGCGTGGAGCACGATAGTGTGCTCGGTTGGGCGCTACGGTGACCGTGGCCACGACAGCGACATCGCCGGCGGCGTGGAGCTCTCGGCCATGGTGGGGCTAAGGCCTAGAGGTCGAAAGAGACCAGGGGAGAAGGGGGAAACGACTCGGGGGCTCACCGCGGTTGCAGTGGGCGTCGAAGCGGGCTCGGAGACGCGCTGGAGACGGTGAATTCGACGGCAATGATGGTCGGAGCCCGAAGAGGGGAACGGCGACGTGGCGGCGATGCAGGGCTTCCGGAGGCCCGTGAAGCGGTGGGGAGGAAGAGGGGGTTGTGGCGGAGCTTCTGAGCTAGTCGGGGGAGCGAGGGGTGGCCGGAGACGGCTGCTATGGCGAACGTCGGCGACGGTGGTGTTCGGCTGTGTGAGAGAGAGAGCGAGGGAGAGGAGGGAAGAGCCGAGGGCGAGTGAGAGAGAGCCGGGGGAAGGCGTGGCGTC
>NC_057798.1:164282994-164367184 GCF_018294505.1 Triticum aestivum | reverse complement strand
GTTGCAGTGGGCGTCGAAGCGGGCTCGGAGACGCGCTGGAGACGGTGAATTCGACGGCAATGATGGTCGGAGCCCGAAGAGGGGAACGGCGACGTGGCGGCGATGCAGGGCTTCCGGAGGCCCGTGAAGCGGTGGGGAGGAAGAGGGGGTTGTGGCGGAGCTTCTGAGCTAGTTGGGGGAGCGAGGGGTGGCCGGAGACGGCTGCTATGGCGAACGTCGGCGACGGTGGTGTTCGGCTGTGTGAGAGAGAGAGCGAGGGAGAGGAGGGAAGAGCCGAGGGCGAGTGAGAGAGAGCAGGGGGAAGGCGTGGCGTCGTCCAGAGGCATCGAGGCGAGGAGGGGAGGGCAGGCAGGCAGGGAGAGAGGTGGCGTGGCGCGGTGGCGCGCGCGCGCGCCGGCCACACTCCCCTCCCTCTGTCGGGACGAAGACGACAGAGGAGGGAGACGGGCTGGGCCGCCTGCTGGCTGGGCCGGCCAGCTGGATGGGCTGCACAGGGAGGAGCCCAGGTAAGCTTCTCCCTTTTATTTTTTTCTGTTTTCTAATTTCTGACATTTGTTTTGATTTAAATAATATATTAAATCATTTATTTAACTTATGCCAATTTTTGCAGGGGCTAGATATATTATTCCAGTGCTCCTTTATAATTGGCATAATATTTGGACATATATTAATATATATAGAAATATATTTCCAATGCAAATATTTATGCATTAATTCCAAATGCCCAAAATAAATGTCCATGAGCCACTAAAAATATTGGTTTGATTTTTATCTCTGTCCAATATTTTCGGAGAGCAACATGAGCATTTTCTTGGACCCTTTTGGAGAAATTTTTATTTGGGTCATTTTCAAAATGATTCTGAGGGTTTCACAGATCCCCATTTCAAGTTTCTGATGAAAGAGTAAACATGATGCAACACTCTAATGCATGACTAGCTAGGGTGTGACAACTCACCCCCACTCAAAAGAATCTCGCCCCGAGATTTGGGTTCCTCCGGGAAGAAGGCGGGGTACTCAAGTCGAAGACGATCCTCCCTTTCCCAAGTTGCTTCATCCTCAGAATGGTGCGACCATTGTACTTTGAGAAACTTGATGTTATGACGTCGAGTGGTACGCTCGGCCTGATCGAGGATACGAATGGGGTACTCTCGATATGTAAGATTATCTTGGAGATCAAGCGTGTCGTGGTCCACTCCACGGATAGGATCCGAGAAGCAACGCCTGAGTTGAGAAACGTGGAAGACATCGTGGACTCTGGAGAGATGCGGAGGTAGTTCCAACTGGTAGGCAACTTCTCCTCGTTTGGCGAGAATGCGAAAAGGTCCAATGTAACGAGGAGCCAATTTGCCTTTGATACCGAAACGATGGGTTCCCTTCAGAGGGGTGACCCGAAGATAAGCCTTCTCGTCAACCTCGAAAGTCATAGCCTTATGTTTTCGGTCATATTGACTCTTTTGACGGGATTGGGCTGTTTTCAACTTTTCACGAACGATGCGAACTTGTTCTTCTGCTTCCTGAATCATATCCGGGCCAAAGAATTGTCTTTCCCCGGTCTCTGACCAGTTAAGGGGTGTTCGACACCGTCGTCCATAGAGAACTTCAAAAGGGGCTTTACCCAAGCTAGATTGATAGCTGTTGTTGTAAGCGAATTCGGCAAATGGAAGGCACTTCTCCCAGTCCATTCCGAACGAGATAACAGAGGCTCGAAGCATGTCTTCTAGAATTTGGTTGACGCGTTCCACTTGACCACTCGACTGAGGGTGGAAGGCGGTGCTAAAAGAGAGACGAGTTCCCATAGCATTTTGGAAACTTTCCCAAAATCGAGAGGTGAAAAGACTTCCTCGATCCGAGTTAATTTCCAAAGGAACACCATGAAGAGACACTATTCGGGAGATGTATAAGTCTGCCAGCTGACTAGCGGTTATACTCTCACGAACAGGTAGGAAATGGGCTACTTTGGAAAGACGATCGACCACGACGAAAATAGCATTATTCCCTCTCTTGGTCCTGGGAAAACCGGTAATGAAATCCATACCAATTTTATCCCATTTCCATTCAGGAATAGCTAAGGGTTGAAGGGTGCCAGCAGGCCGTTGGTGCTCTGCTTTTACACGACGACAGACGTCGCAATTTGCAATATACTGAGCAATTTCTCTCTTCATCCTAGTCCACCAGAACCTCTGGCGTAGGTCCTGATACATCTTAGTACTACCGGGATGAATGGTGAGAGGAGATTCATGAGCTTCCTTAAGGATCAAACGCCTCAGGTTTCGCACTTTGGGAACCACTAGTCGATTCCCGAAGTATACGACCCCTTGATCATTAATGGAGAAGCAATTCGCAATTCCTTTCTGAATGTTTCTCTTGATGCGGGAGATTCCCGGATCTACCTTCTGTGCCTTGATAATCTGATCCGTAAGGGTAGGTTTTGCCACCAAGGTGGAGAGAAAACCTTGAGGTACAATGTGAAGGTTAAGCTTCCGAAATTCCTCATGGAGAAGCGGTTGACTTTGTTGTAACATCGGGTTGTTACAATAAGATTTACGACTTAGCGCATCGGCCATGACGTTGGCTTTCCCTGGGGTGTAGATTATCCCTAAATCGAAGTCTGTGATCAACTCAACCCAACGTCTTTGCCTGAGATTCAAATCCGGTTGGGTGAAAATGTACTTCAGACTTTGGTGATCAGTGAATATTTCGCAACGATTACCGAGGAGGTAATGTCGCCAGGTTTTAAGTGCATAGACTACGGCTGCAAGCTCTAGATCATGAGTAGGATAATTCTCCTCATGTGGGTGCAATTGCCGTGAAGCGTAGGCAATTACGTGTCGATCTTGCATGAGAATGCAACCTAGTCCTTGTCGCGAGGCGTCGCAGTAGATAACAAAGTCCTTGGAGAAGTCTGGCGGTACCAGTACGGGAGCAGAAGTCAGGCGTCTTTTCAGTTCCTGAAAGCTGTGCTCACATTGTGGAGTCCACTCGAACTTCTTATCTTTCTTGAGGAGTTCGGTTAGAGGTTTGGCAACCTTGGAGAAGTTCTCGACAAAGCGACGACAATAGCTCGCTAAGCCTAGAAAACTCCGAACTTGCTTGACCGATTCAGGTGGAGTCCAGTTAAGAACGGCTTGAACTCGCTCAGGGTTAACAGCAATACCTTTACCAGATATTACATGACCCAGATAGGTCACTTCTGACAACCAGAATTCACATTTAGAAAATTTGGCATAAAGGCGATGCTCTCGAAGTTTCTTCAACACTAGCCTTAGATGTTCGGCATGTTCTTCCTCGTTCTTGGAGTAGATGAGTATATCATCGAGGTAAACCACGACGAATTTATCCAAATACTCCATGAAGATTGAGTTCATTAACCGAGAAAAGGTGGCTGGAGCGTTGGTTAAACCGAAGGACATGACGGTGTACTCGTATTGGCCATAACGAGTAACAAAGGCCGTTTTAGGAATGTCCCCGTTTCTGATTTTGATTTGATGGTAGCCCAACCTCAAATCCATCTTGGAGAAGACTGAGGATCCAGTGAGCTGATCATACAGGTCGTTGATCCTGGGAAGTGGATATTTGTTTTTGATTGTGACCAAATTGACAGGTCGGTAATCTACAACCATCCGGTCCGTACCATCCTTCTTCTTGACGAATAGGACGGGGCAAGCCCACGGAGATGAACTAGGTCGGATGAAACCCTTTTTCAAGGACTCATCGAGTTGTTTCTTAAGCTCGGCTAGTTCTAGGGGTGCCATCTTATAAGGTCTTCTAGCAATCGGAACGGTTCCTGGAATGAGGTCTATTACGAACTCAACATCCCTGTCAGGTGGAACACCTGGCAATTCCTCTGGGAAGACATCCGGGAAGTCACGGACTACCGGAACGTCCTCAAGGTCTGGCAAAGGGCTGGCGTTAAGAGAATATAATTGTCGCTTGGCTATTCGGATCAAGACATTGACTATCTTCCCCGAAGGATGGGTGAGTTGAACAGTCCTAGAGAAGCAATCAATTTTGGCTTGATGAGCTGTCATCCAGTCCATACCCAGAATGATATTAATATCTGAAGATTTAAGGGCTATCAAGGACGCGAGGAAAACAAGTCTGTCGACTTGGATTTCATTTCCATGGCTTACTCTAGAAGTTTGCCATTTGGATCCCGGAGTTTGAATTACCATAGAGGTTGGCATATTACCGAATGCGACGTTGTGCAAACGAGCATAGTTTTCAGATATAAAAGAATGAGAGGCTCCTGTATCGAAAAGAACAGATGCCGGGTGGCAATTAACAAGAAGCGTACCGAGAACGACGTTGGGATCCTCTTGAGCTTCTTCGGCAGAGATACAGTTGACATGGCCACGTGAAGCGGTGACCGGTTTGGCGTGGAATATCTTTCCTGTCGGCTTGCCACGGCCAACAACTTTAGCAGATTGATTGGGGTTGGTCTGGGGACACTCACGCATATAGTGACCAGATTCCCCACACTTGAAACAAGTCACGGAACTGGTACGTGGAGGAGCATTATTGGTTGGACCCCCATAGGGCTTGGCCGGTGCAGACTGTTGAACAGGGCGAGGCGCCTGGAAAGATGGCCTCGGTGTGAACCTGGGTGGCAGGGCGGTGTTAGGTACCCACACGCGGCGCTTCTGAGGACCAGCACCGGATGAGGAACCCATGTCACGGCCATGCTTGCGTGTTGCGTCATAGTCAGTCTGACCAGTTTCAGCACTGATGGCTTTGTTGACAAGTTTCTGAAAAGATGTGCACTCATGCAGACGGAGGTCGCGGCGAAGCTCAGGACTAAGGCCCTTACGGAACCTTGCTTGCTTCTTGGCATCGGTAGACACTTCCTCAGTTGCATATCGTGCGAGATTACCAAACTCCCTGCTGTAAACATCCACAGAAAGTCGGCCTTGGGTGAAACTGCAAAATTCTTCACGTTTACGGTCCATGAGACCCTCCGGAATGTGATGTTCACGGAAAGCCTCGCTGAATTCAGCCCATGTAGTGACATGGCCCGCTGGGCGCATAGCTCCATAATTTTCCCACCATAGACTGGCGGGGCCTTCAAGATGATATGCAGCAAAGGTGACCTTATCAGCCTCCGCTACCAGCGCAGAACGCAGTTTGTGAGAGATACTGCGAAGCCAGTCATCAGCGTCGAGAGGCTCGACGGAGTGGTGGAACGTGGGTGGATGCAATTTGATAAAATCACTGAGTGACACCACGTTAGCCCTCTGATGGTGTGCTGTATTCTGTTCAATACGCTCCAGCAAACGGTTGGTCTCCCGCTTGTTTCTCTCAGCTTCCATCATAACCTCGGTTAGTGAAGGAGGATGAGGCAGATTTTCATTCCTGCCTTCACTGCCTTCGGCCTGCTCTTGAGAAGCAGGGTTAGCGCGCGTGTTGACCATCCTAGGTAAACAAGACAATGATTTAGTCAGAATGATAAAATTCCGACATAGGATACAGAATGTAAGGAATAGTTCGGAATGCAAGATGATCATCCGTATGACATGGTAAATACAGAAACTGCTTCTTTATTCCATCATCATACACACCATACAGGGTTTAGTACAAGACCAAACAAAGTACTATTACGGTGAAAGAGGATTACATCTCATCGGAGGCATTCCAAGCTCCTATACATTATTTTTCTACACCTCCGGAAGGAGTACAAACTAGGTCATATCCCACGAGTCACGCGGGACGATAGACGACACAGCTAGTGCTAACTAGTGATACTACCACTAACTCAGACCGATCCGTAATAGTCCTCGTAAAAGTCACCTCCATAGCCTGGAAGCTCAACATGATCATCCGGAAACAGACGATCTCGCGGAGCTTGTGGACCATAGGGGCTAGGATGAGGCCTTGGACCAACAGACGGTGGCCTGCGGGGACCGCGAGGTGGGGTGATGCCTCCTACATCACGCCAAACCATCACGTCTGGCAGAGCAGATCTCACAGGATAGAGATCGCGCATATCTGAATATCCAGCTTGCACCGCCGGTGCGAACCGAGTCAAAGTGGCCCAGTGGTCAGCACGGGTATTGAAAAGCTCTAACCTCAAAGCCCGATTTTCACGGTCCTTATCCTCGAGCATCTCAGCAGTGGTGCGAGTCCGTGAATCCTCCTGAGTGGAGTCAGCATAAATAGCCTGGAGATACCCTTGTGCTCCCGGAAGTGATCCTGGCATATACCGGAAATCAGAGTCCCGAAATAGACCAGATCTGACTCGCATAATGGTCATCATAGAGTAGGCGGCGTCCTGCACAGCCATCTCAATAGTAACCCCGAGTCCATAGGAGCAGTGAAGAGGCTCGGTGGATCCAGGATAAGATGGAAATATCCTGACAGTGCAGAGATACTGGCTTTGATTAAAGTCTCGGAATTGCTCTTCGACCGTGTACTCAGGATACCAGCGGTATCCAGCCTCAGTCATTACCCTGACCAACTTAGCAGTATGGCCGGGTACATCTAGGCATCGAGTCAGGCGAACCACTTGATTGAGGTCGCGAGTGGCCATCTGAAAGCACAATCATAATGCAAAGGCATTAGAATTTCTAGCAAAATTTCGGCAGCATAACAGCTGTAAATGCTCAAGAGGGATTTGAGACATTTGACAAAGGATTTCGTACACACTCAACATCATCATATCAAAGTTCTGAAACCCTACTAACAACATAATGTGGTAGTAGAAGTGAACTAGGCTTGTATCCATCAAACTTATAAGGTACTACTGGTTGGTAACACGTGATCCTGATAGAGAGAATGGATCCTAATTCCTTAACCCCCGGTGGAAGAATGGACTGACTCAGATCAGAATGTCATGAGATAAAGGAGTAAAAGAGCCTTACGTTCCATCCCACAATCAATTCCCCTACATATAACTAAAGAATTTCTAGACTCAACATCGACCAGTTTGGCTTGGAGGACCTACAGGCAGTCCGGCTCTGATGCCAACGCTGTCAGGACCCCGACTCGATGTCACATCGATCTAGCCGGTAACACCTCATATCACTTTGCGGCCTCACGCACGGTATCCCTACGGGTGTCGCCTTACCTTTGCCCGGGACCGTTTGCGCCTTTTGGCTCACGTATATGATAGTGTCGCTAGCATCCATATGATAAAGAGCCCGGGCTGACATGACTAGTCGTAAACCCAAAGTGGCACAGACTTACAGGGACAGGCATCCATGACCCAGCTTCGAACGTGTCGGTCATCAGCAAGTGGGTCCGGGCTGTAGCACTGGGCTAGCAGGACTCCGGTAAACCGGGCTGTAGCGGGCTAACAGGACTCCGGTACTCAAAGCGTGACATTTCCCCGAAGGGACAGACACAGGAACGAAGAAGGACACATGCCGGCCAGCCTAAGTGTTCCAGAGCAGTAGCAAGCTACCATGGCTCAGCGGTAACACTAGGAGACATTTCCCGGTAAGAGAGGCTACTAAAGATAAACAACTAGATAGTCAGATCCCACACATACCAAGCATTTCAATCATACACACAATATGCTCCATATGTGCAAATACAACGAAGCATCACAACATGACTCTACGACACAAGTACTTTATTTAAGGCTCAGGGAGCCATACATAACATACACAAAGGTACGGGTCTCACGACCCAACATACAAGTCATACAGTCATACAAACCAGCAGCGGAAGTAACTTGTCTGAGTACAGACAACTAGTAAAATAAAGGAGGCTTGGAAAGCCTAGCTATACTACGTGGTCCTTCACAAGCTCAGGGTCACCACCTGGGTCTTTAGCCTACTCGTTGATGTCAACATCTACATAGAACCCATCAGAAGGGGTTGCAGCGTCTTCTGTAAAAAAATGTAAATTGTAGCAACATGAGTACAAGGGTACTCAGCAAGTCTTACATCAGATCCTACATACATGCATGTTATCAAGAAGGGTTGGTGGAGTTATTGCAGCAAGCCAGCTTTGACTCTTGGCTAGGCTATCCTACGATACTCCAACTTGAAATGGTTTTGCGCACACGAGTCCACTACTCACCACTTCAATACACCACCGAGGATCCACCTCCGTCTTCCTACGGAAGAGCCATCCTCGGCACTCACTCTTATCTTGAGGCTTTTAGTAGTTTCCATTTACTTGTCTATGAACTGTATAGGCAACCAAGTAGTCCTTTACCGCGGACGCGGCTATTCGAATAGATCATGTTAACCCTGCAGGGGTGTACTTCTTCATACACGCTCTCACCACTTATCGTCGTTTACACGACATGTACTCGGCAACCTTCAAGCGGAAGCCCAACGTGGGTGTCGGCCACGACCTACCTAATCACCTAAGCCTCCAGTCCAGGTTTATCGCCTATCCAGGTTCCATCCGCAGGGAGTCCGGCCGAGGTTTCCCATACGGCCCCGAACGATGTGAACAGGGTTCCCGAGATACCTAACGGATATTCGGTACACCGTGCCACGTACCTACCGCATCACAGCCCACCCCTACGGTCAGCGCTGTCCACGGCCTCCAGTAGGCTACAAACACCAGAAACTACTTGCAACTCCTGGACGGAGAACTAGGGTGAATAAGAAGCCGAGAGGGTCCATTGGTTTCGGGCCCAATGCATGGTAGTAGCTGATTCTTAAATCACACATACAGATCTCAGTGCTTAAGGTCGGCTTCAATGAAACAACCCACCATGTACTCCTACATGGCCTCTCATCGATACCTTTACCAAATCGTGTTCACCACACCACTCTCATTACCGACATAACATTTCACTCTAGCCCATCACCCAGATGAACCAGACCTGACACGACTCTAAGCATAGCAGGCATAGCAAGGTAGGATCAACACATACATATGGCTCAATCAACTCCTACACATGCTAGTGGGTTTCATCTAGTTACTGTGGCAATGACAGGTCATGCAGAGGAAATGGGTTCAACTACCATAGCACACAGCAGTTTGAAACGCGTTGTCTTAATGCAGTAAAAGAGAGCAGGAGCGAGAACACGGGTTTGTATCGATATGATCAAATGGTTGGTTGCTTGCCTGATGGTTCGATGCACGGATACGGTTCTTCGTTAGGGTAATCACGGTACTCCTCGGAGACAGAACCTGTCGCAAAGGACATCGATACACAACATCACCAAACAATGTGCAACAATATGATGCATGCATGAAACATGGCAATATGAGTGTGTTGGGCTAATGCAACTAAAACCAGAAGGGTTAGAACAAATTTGAATCAAGGATTCAAATTTCAAATTCAAATATGGCCTTTAAAAGTGCTTTTCCTTGTTCTGCTTGAAACATCAATTTAACTTGTTTGATCATGCATGAAAATAGTACAGATGGATAGATTGGATTTTTCTGATCATTTTTCATATATAATTTGTCCAATTTGGAGTTACAGAATAAAAGTTATGAATTTTTGAAGTTTAATTAATATTCTGGAATTTCCTGATTTAAATTAAATCGAGAAATTATAATTATTGCGCCAGCATGACGTCAGCATGACGTCAGTGGTCAACTGCGGCTGTCTGGGGTCAAACCTGACGTGTGGGGGCCACATGTCAGTGACAGGGGGGTTTAACAGGGTTAAATTAATCCTAATTACTAATTAGTGGCGCTGGGGCCCACTAGTCAGTGTCAGGGGGTTAACTAACAGTGGTTAGCGCTAATCCTAATTAGCTACAGGGCTGGGCCCACCTGTCAGGGACTCAGGGGGGTTCCTGCCGTGGTCAAAGTGGGTCAAACCCACCGGCGACGTGACGCCGGCGAGGCCCGAGACGGCGGCGCGATGCGGGATCGCGCTATAGGGCACGGGAGAGGCCGTGCTTGGGCTCGTTGAAGAGCCCTTGCTCCCGCGCGTCGAACGGTGGTGGTGGCCGAGCCTGGGGTGGCCGGTACCGTCGACGGCGAGCTCGTGAGCGGCGTCCGGAGTTCGGGTGCGGTCGGAGTCGGCGTTGCAGGGGGTTTGGGGAGGCGTTGGTGCGTGCTGCGTGCTCCTAGTGAGGCGTGGAGCACGATAGTGTGCTCGGTTGGGTGCTACGGTGACCGTGGCCATGACGGCGACATCGCCGGCGGCGTGGAGCTCTCTGCCAAGGTGGGGCTAAGGCCTAGAGGTCGAAAGAGACCAGGGGAGAAGGGGGAAACGACTCGGGGGCTCACCGCGGTTGCAGTGGGCGTCGAAGCGGGCTCGGAGACGCGCTGGAGACGGTGAATTCGACGGCGATGATGGTCGGAGCCCGAAGAGGGGAATGGCGACGTGGCGGCGATGCAGGGCTTCCGGAGGCCCGTGAAGCGGTGGGGAGGAAGAGGGGGTTGTGGCGGAGCTTCTGAGCTAGTCGGGGGAGCGAGGGGTGGCCGGAGACGGCTGCTATGGCGAACGTCGGCGACGGTGGTGTTCGGCTGTGTGAGAGAGAGAGCGAGGGAGAGGAGGGAAGAGCCGAGGGCGAGTGAGAGAGAGCAGGGGGAAGGCGTGGCGTCGTCCAGGGGCATCGAGGCGAGGAGGGGAGGGCAGGCAGGCAGGGAGAGAGGTGGCGTGGCGCGGTGGCGCGCGCGCGCCGGCCACACTCCCCTCCCTCTGTCGGGACGAAGACGACAGAGGAGGGAGACGGGCTGGGCCGCCTGCTGGCTGGGCCGGCCAGCTGGATGGGCTGCACAGGGAGGAGCCCAGGTAAGCTTCTCCCTTTTATTTTTTTCTGTTTTCTAATTTCTGACATTTGTTTTGATTTAAATAATATATTAAATCATTTATTTAACTTATGCCAATTTTTGCAGGGGCTAGATATATTATTCCAGTGCTCCTTTATAATTGGCATAATATTTGGACATATATTAATATATATAGAAATATATTTCCAATGCAAATATTTATGCATTAATTCCAAATGCCCAAAATAAATGTCCATGAGCCACTAAAAATATTGGTTTGATTTTTATCTCTGTCCAATATTTTCAGAGAGCAACATGAGCATTTTCTTGGACCCTTTTGGAGAAATTTTTATTTGGGTCATTTTCAAAATGATTCTGAGGGTTTCACAGATCCCCATTTCAAGTTTCTGATGAAAGAGTAAACATGATGCAACACTCTAATGCATGACTAGCTAGGGTGTGACAGCTTGGGTACTGCCCTTTCTTGGACAAGCATCCCACTTATGATTAACCCCTATTGCAAGCATCCGCAACTACAAAAGAAGTATTAAGGTAAACCTAACCATAGCATAAAACATATGGATCCAAATCAGCCCCTTACGAAGCAACTCATAAACTAGGGTCTAAGCTTCTGTCACTATAGAAACCCATCATCTACTTATTACTTCCCAATGCCTTCCTCTAGGCCCAAACAATGGTGAAGTGTCATGTAGTTGACGTTCACATAACACCACTAGAGGATAGACAACATACATCTCATCAAAATATCGAACGAATACCAAATTCACATGACTACTTATAGCAAGACTTCTCCCATGTCCTCGGGAACAAACGTAACTACTCACAAATCATATTCATGTTCATAATCAGAGGGGTATTAATATGCATATAGGATATGAACATATGATCTTCGACCGAATAAACCAACTAGCATCAACTACAAGGAGTAATCAATACTACTAGCAACCCACAGGTACCAATCTAAGGTTTTGGGACAAAGATTGGATACAAGAGGTAAACTAGGGTTTGAGAGGAGATGGTGGTGGTGAAGATGTTGATGGAGATTGACCCCCTCCCTATGAGAGGATTGATGGTGATGATGATGATGATGATTTCCCCCTCCCAGAGGGATGTTTTCCCGGCAGAATAGCTCCGCCGGAGCCCTAGATTGGTTCCGCCAAGGTTCCTCGTGGCGGTGGTGTCTCGTCCCAAAAGCTTGCTTATGATTTTTTCCAGGGTAAAAGGCTTCATATAGCAGAACATGGGCACCGGAGGCCTGCCAGTGGCCCACGAGGCAGGGGGCACACCCAGGGGGTAGGGCGCGCCCCCACCCTCGTGGACGGTGGGTGGCCCCCCTCTGGTATTTTCTTCGCTCAGTATTTTTTATTAATTCCAAAAATAACTTCCATGGAGTTTCAGGACTTTTGGAGTTGTGCAGAATAGGTCTCTAATATTTGCTCCTTTTCCAGCCCAGAATTCCAGTTGCCGGCAGTCTCCCTCTTCATGTAAACCTTGTAAAATAAGAGAGAATAGGCATAAGTATTATGACATAACGTGTAATAAAAGCCTATAATGCAATAAAAATCGATATAAAAGCATGATGCAAAATGGACATATCAACTCCCCCAAGCTTAGACCTCGCTTGTCCTCAAGCGGAAACCGATATTGAAAAATATGTCGACATGTTTAGGGATAGAGGTGTCGATAAAATAAAATACGGACATGAGGGCGTCATGATCATTCTTATAACAGCAACATATATATTTTGTCATATGATTTCTTATGCTCAAGTAATAATCTATCCACAATGTCAAGTATGAATCAGAAACTTCATTGAGAACCAACAAACTATGATCTCGATCATTGAAGCAATTGCAATTTATCATAACATTGGAAAGAGTCAATATAAGAGCTTTTCAGCAAGTCCACATACTCAACTATCATTTAGTCTTTCACAATTGCTAACACTCACGCAATACTTATGGGTATGGAGTTTTAATCGGACACAGAGAAAGATAGGGGCTTATAGTGTTGCCTCCCAACCTTTTATCTCAAGGGTAATGTCAACAATAATAGTTTATGCTAACTTACATCCAATTGAATATATATATATGTGTGTGTATATATGTATATATATATACACACACACACACAGCCCATCTATTCTGTTAATATTAGCAGAATAACTATTCTAATAACACTTCCGCACTGCACGCTCGACGCAAGTGCACGTCATTGTTTGAACCAAGTGTGCTGCACAACTCAAGCGAGTGAACTTCGTGTCGGAAAAAAACTGCATGCGTTGTTTTTGGTACTGTTTTCGCTTTAGTTTTTTAACCGCTTAACGGAATGACGCATATAATATATTGTTGGAAAGATATGGATTAGGCGCAACTTCGCCATGTTGAACACTTTTCGAGATTTCTCACGGTTAAAGAGCAGTTTGGAAAATGGTGCGGCGGATGACGAGTGGCAGCGAGCGTTTTTTCGTGTTTTTCCTAAACCGCTCATCGGAATAAAGCAAATGATATGCCGTTGGATAGATATCATCGAGGCGCATCTTTTTTATATATAAATTTTTCTCTAATTCCTTACGATTTAAGGCAGTTTCAAATTTACTAAATCGCGGAATTCTGTTTTTCAAATTTTTCAAATTTTCATTACTTTTTTTGCTCCAGTTTTTGAACCGTTTGTCGAAACGAGGCGTGTGATAAGCCGTTGGAAAGCTACGAACGAGGCACAACTTTCATATGTTGAAATATTTTTGAGATTCCTTACGGTTTTAAGATAATTTTGAAAATCGTGCAGCGGATGACGAGTGGCAGCGGCCGTTTTTTGCGAAACTTTTGCAAACTGCTGGTTGGATTGATTCAAGTGATACGTCGTTGGAAAGATATCGACGAGACGCAACTCTTTTATGTAGAACACTCTCTCTAATTCTTTACGGTTTAAGAGGAATTTTGAATTTACCGAAATGTGGACACTCTGTTTTTCGCGACACCCAAATCGACGTGGGTACTTCATCCGACTGAAAACCGCACTGCATCGAACGAAAAACCGCACTGCATCAGACGGTCATGTGAACTTCATGATTTCTTTTGTCAAACGTAAATGTTTCTCACACGAGTTTTTGTTGTCTTTTTGTTCAAAAAAATTCGTGAACGAGAGTGGACCACAACACTTCCGAAAGTGAACTGTAACACTACCAAAAGTGAACCTCATGAGTTTTTGTTGTCTTTTTTCGTACTTATTAATTTTCTATGTAATTATTTAGGACACCCTCTCTAATTCATTACGGTTTAAGAGCAGTTTTTGAAATTACAAAAATGCAGACACTCTGTTTTTCGTGACACCCAAATCAACGAGTAAACTTCATCCGACAGAAGAACGCACTGCTTCAGACTGAAAACCGCACTGCGTCAGTCAGTCAAGCAGACTTCATGATTTTCTTTCGTCATTTTTCTAACTATAAAAGTGCATGATTTCTTTTGTCCTTTTTCTGACTTCTTTATTAACAAGAATGAACCGCAAAGACAAGAGCAAGTGGACCGCAACACTATCAAAAGTGAATGGCATTACTACTTTTTGTCGTTTCCATAAAAAAAATTCCACTTCACATTTAACGTAAGTGAACCAAAACACTGTGGAAAGTGCACTGCATTATTTTATTTTTGTCCTTTTTCATCTAACTCATCTTGGACATCTTGTGAACGCGAAGTGAGCTGCATTTGTTTTCTGCACTGCAAGAGTTAAATACAAAACTGCATGTTTTTCTTTTTTATCTCACAAAGTGGGCCACACATTTTGTTGATGTTAGGAAAACTGATGGGAGTCTTCGATCCAATGCATAGCACAATTGACCACATCCAAAAGAAAGTGTACTCCTCGTCTTTTTACTAAACAGAAGTGAACCATCAAATTCTTATGAAAAAACGAGAGCAAATTATGGACTTCATGATACCGAGCTGCATGACCAGGGAACACACTACAGAATCACCGAGGTGATGAAGCCCGTGCTCGAGCGAGCCACTGAGCTGCACCACGGCGACCACTCGAGCGCACTGTGTTGCTACCGTCGTTGCCGGCGCGCCCACAAACTGCACCCATGGGAGTACTGAGCCACATCTAATGCCAGCGAGACGCATGTCCGTGGTCGGTGTACTGCACGGAAGCTTCTGAACTGCACTGCACCCAAAAAAAGTCATCAAATTTTCTAAAAAACACTAGAAAAATGCTTCAGAATAGCAACAACCCTGGTTTGGGATTTGGACGGCGAAGTGCACGGCATCTTCATCCATACTGCACGCTTGCATCGTCGTCCATAGACAGGCAGCAAGCTAAATGACGCTAGCTAGTCAAGTGCAGTGCCCTTTTGTGATCCCTCGCGAGCAAACTAAACTGAACTTCAGTGCACTGCTAGAAAAAGATGCAGAACGGATCCTACCGAGCTACAATGCCACATCAGACGAACCACAAAACAGGGGGGGTGGTAGTGATGTAGTTGAGCACAATCCCGTGCATGCCGGTGAGCCGATCTGCAGGTAATGGAGCGCTGGACTGTGTGCCGCATCGGGCCGCACTGCAACAGGGCATTGGAGATGGTCGGCGAGCGGGTGTTGATGGCTCTGCCAGGGCTCGTGGTGGTCGGAGTGGGTGTTTGCGAGCTGCGGACTGCACAAGCGCACTGCCACTAGTCAGACGCGCGTCGGGGAGGAAGCCGCAATGCCGTGTCGGAGGCTGAGATGTGGAGCACACCCCTCCTCCCTGGATGTGGCACCGGGGCGGCGCGGGGGGGGGGGGCTTCGCGGCCTGTCTCCGGTGGCGGGTCATCGCGGCCTGGATCTGGCATCGGGCATTGGATCGGGAGGAGGGTCGCGTCGGGCAGGAGGAGGAGGAGGCGGGGTGGCAGTGGCCGGGATTTTGGGGTGTGCGGGACGGGAGGTGGTGGTGTGGTGGGGAGCCGTGGTGGTCGGGATCGATCCCGTGGTTGCCGGCCAGATCCCGGTAGGTGGTGGTGGGCGACGCACGTCCAGGTGCGTGGCGATGCCAGGGAGGAGGCCGCGGGGCCGGCGGGTGAAGAGGCCAGATGGGGGAGGAGGTCGTGGTGCCGACGGGGGAAGAAGCCGGTGGGGATGGGGCGGGGGAAGAAGCTGGTGGGGTTGGGGCGGCGTGTCGGACGGGTACGTCGGCTTGGCTCCCCGGTAGGGCAGCAGATGGATCGGGGGGAGGTGCGCCGGAGGAGGGAGGGGAGGTGTTGGCATGAGGGAGGTGGGGTTGGGATTTTTGCTGTAGTTCAGTTTGGGGGACGGTAGGTAGCCGTAGGTATCGGCAGAATAAGAAAGTGGTGTGCAGAATAAGACTCTTAAGGGGTGTTATCATAATAGACCCACCCTATATATATATATATATACATACACACACACACACACACACATACACATGCACTATGGCCACTGTATGGTCTATGTCATTCTAGTGTATGTTGCCAAATCAAGATAGAGACAATACAAATCATATCTGTTTAAGACAAAGAAGCATAGACAAAATATAAATGCCGGAAACCACACAGCATGACATGAGAACATAACTGTTTATTCAATTGAAACTAAAATCAACACAGAGCAAGTTACAATAGCAAACCAGTTAAAGAAACAGGTTTAAAACATACTTGTTGCGCCATTGGATTTTCAATTGCATCCTTCAAATTTGAAATTAGTTGGTATGAGTAAATACAGTGATGCAAGAGCAAAGGAGTATGGACCATAGCTACAGAAACTGACATGAGAATTCTTCTTCTGCTTTAAGCGTTGAGTTGGGGTTCAGAGTAGTTGTCCTCATGCTTTGGGCAATGCAATTGCCTTACTAACTGCTCGTGTTTGGGTGCTCTGTGGTGGAGACGGTGCTATGTCAACTGGAACTGGGTTACTATCTACTCTGGTTGGGGTTAGAAGAGGTGTACCTGGTTGTTTGTCGAACTGGGTAGGGGCATAATCTGCAAGAGTCTGGGTTATGTGTGGTGGGGCTGGTTCTTGGGAAAGTACAGCCGTGGTTCTATCTGCATCGACGGGTAGCACTATCTTTTCTAAAGACCGTGTTCTTACTCCCTTAGATACTACCATCACCCCCTCCAATTCAAATGGCTGATAAACAATAAAAGTAGTTGAGTGTACAAACATTATACGATAGACATGTGCAATGGATAGTGGGGAATAAAAGAGGCATGAATTAATTCACATTTATGTTTTCTAATCAAACAGCATAGCATGACACAATTTCAAATATGTGATAGCTAACTAAACAGGATATCATGACACAATTTTACATATACTATGGCTAACTAAACAGGATAGAATGACATAATTGAAAATATGATGACTATGTAAACAGGATGACATGATATAGCGATATGATGTGTCTATTAATGTGGTTGGCATGCTAATTCACATACATGTCGTTTATGGAAACCAGATGGCATGATATTAATTCACAAATAGAATGACAAAATTCATAATAAGATGACTATGTAAACATGATGAGATGATATAACTGATATGATGTCTTTATCAAATGGGATGGTATGGCGTAATTCAGAAACATGCTATCTATGTAAACATGATGAAATGATATAATTCAAATATATGATTTATGTAGTAAGCAAGTAAGACGATAACAATCGCATATATGATGTCTAAACTAAGTAGATGGCATTCAATATTTTGTATATGATGTAAAAACTAAGCAATGCAAGACAACATACACATGGTATGAGTGATATAACCCTGCCAAGTTTGAGCATACAACTCAGAGGGAAAATAGCACTGGTCATCTGTCTCTAAATCCTCCTCTGAGGAGCTATCTGTAAACCACAAGATATCTACTTCAACAGGTAGCATTGTCTGCTCCGAAGACCTTGTTTCACTCCAGATTTTTTCCCATCACCAATTCAAATGGCTGATGCACAGGAAGAGTAGTTTACTATACAAACATTGTCGACAAATGGAATACGTAATACAAAAAAAGGATGGCATGATATAATTCACATATATGATGCTTGACTAAACAACATAGCATTGCATAATTCACATATATAATGCTTTGCAACAAGATAGCATTGCATAATTCACATATATAATGTCTTGCAACAAGATGGCATTGCATAATTCACATATATGGTAATTAGACACTACATGTGGCGTTCACACAAAGCATGTCTAAACTAAGAAAATGGCATAGCAATGCAAGACATCATATGCACGATATGAGAAATATAACTTAGAGCACACACCTCGGGGGGGGATAGGACTGGTCATCTGTCTCCGAATCCTCCTCTGAGGAGCTATCCGTAACCAGCAAGACATGCGCTTTGTCAGATAGCATTGTTTGCTCTGAAGAGCTTGTTTTCACTCCAGATTTTTCCATGACCGTGTCGAATGGCTGATGCACAGGAAGAGTAATTGAATTTACTAACATTGTTGACAAATTTAATACATGATAAAAAAGGATGGCATGATATAATTCACATGTAAGA
Organism: Triticum aestivum; assembly: GCF_018294505.1. Classification (NCBI taxonomy): domain Eukaryota; kingdom Viridiplantae; phylum Streptophyta; class Magnoliopsida; order Poales; family Poaceae; genus Triticum; species Triticum aestivum. Next base: position 164,349,024 of record NC_057798.1, on the reverse strand, counting down.
TGACTGGCTAACCGGGATGGCATTGCAAAATTCACATATATGATGCGTGGCTAAACAAGATGGCATTGCAGATGCACATATATGATATAGAAACTAAATAGATGGCATTCACACAAATGATGTCTAAACTAAGCAGATGGCATATTTTATGTATAAAGTAAGCAATGCAAGGCACCATATGCATGATATGACCAACATTAGCATGCCAAGTTAGAGCAAAAGACCTCAGGGGGTAAAAAGCAGTAGTCTGCTCCCTCTGAATCCCCTAGCGAACAGTTATCTTCCTCTTGGTTATCTCCCTCTATTTTAGTAAGATCTACAACCATCATTATTGTCAAGTTAAACCATCATTTGTATATTATCTTCACAGCACACCACATGATTACTATCGAGTTAGATATGAACTTCCTATGTGTACTATATGAACTCGAACTCAATTTTTTTAATCCACTTTATGTTGATTTCAGAGCATAGTACATTTCAAGCTCTAGCTATATCTTCATAATCTAAGCCATGTCTCATACGCATAATGTGTTTATCACATAATGTATGGTGCCCCACCCCCTACACCTACAAGTATTTAGATGTGACATGTAAACGCCACACATTATCACAAATTCAAATGAAATGTGAGATTGTTCGATATATAGTATGGTTTAGATTGTTCGATATTTAGTTCTGAGATGCAAACACCACACATTATCACAAATTCAAATAAAATGTGAGATTGTTCGATATATAGTATGGTTTAGATTGTTTGATATTTAGCTGTGAGTTGCAAACGCCACATACTATCGCATTATAGTATAACACCTCCAAAACCACACCACGCGTATCACCGCTATATTCATGAATGCATAGGTTTATAACACTATGATCTCTTATTCATATATATGAATACACTTTCATATCGAATTATGATCTTCATTAGTCTCTTACACCCACACAATCCTCTAACCTTTGTAGCTAACACTAACTTTCTCTCGTGCATGCATACGCCCTCCTCGCCCTCCCCCTCCCTCGGCATTCTATCCATCACGCACAATCTTTTTTCTTTAGGTCATTCTCCCAAGGTGTCCACAACTCCTTCCCGACACACACCAATCATTAAACCTCTCCAGCAATGTCTGCCTACCACATACACAAACACACACATACATTTTTCATCTCCTCCTTTCTCTTCCCATGCCTCGTGTCTCTCATATGGTCCCACACACATGTAAATTATCTCCCCTCCTTTCATCGATCTCACAATCACACGCTCCTCCCCCTATCTAGCTAGTAGGCCTCTTACACCACCTCCTAGCTCCATCTCTCTCTTTCTCTATTCGTCTCTTTGGGCCTTATTTTCCTCTAACAAATGGATGTACACCGAGTGATCTCCCACTATATATATAGCTAGCTAGGTCGTTTATAACTCATTTTCTGCACACGTCGGTCGATCTACCTCATTAGTTATGTCTCTCCCTTCCTCTCACACATAACAATTGATCTACAGATCTAGTTAGGTCTACTTACGAAACACATGGTCCTCATTCATCATCCATGCATGGCTCCCGACACATCCATCACGCACACGCACACACAGAAACACATCCCCACAACTTCTTGATATTGCAGTTGTACCCTTAGTTTGTCTAGTAGGCCTCTCCCACCATCTTCGGGAAGCAACTCCACCACCCCTTCACACTCTACCCTCTCTCTCTCTCTCTCTCTCTCTCTCTCTCTCTGTGTGTGTGTGTGTGTGTGTGTGTGTGTCCCAACCTATTTCCCGTCCTTCCCTTATGTATGGATGTCGATCGATATCCCTCAATACATGGCTAGGTCTGTCCGTCTCAACAAATATACGAGTTGATCTACCTCTCTAGTTAGGTCCCTGCCTCCCACTCCACACACACACACACACCAATACATCGAGCGCTCTAGCCATGTCTCCTTTCCACACACAAACTTGTCCTTTGCCCTATGATGTTTCGGTAGGTTCACTACTGCAAGATCCTGCTAACGCGACACTACGATCAGAGACCCTTTGTCCAAACTATGTGTGATGTATTAATCACAAACGGTAATGTAAAAAAACCGTCAAAAAGATGCAAAACATTTTGGATGGCGGAGCCATCAAACATGGTTATGATTTTAGTTGTGTGTGCGATGCAGGGCAAACTATTCAGTTCAATTATCTGTTTGCAATGAGGAAGAAGAATAGAAACGGGCAGCCAAATGAAGGTGTGAACGAAATACATCATACAGTTCACTCAGATTAACTGTTTGTGATGAGGCAGAACAAAAGAAACGGGCAGCTAGATAAAGGTGTGTGCAATTGAGGGCATATGCTTCAGAATGATTAATTGTTTGCGATTAGGCAACACAACAGAAACGGTCAACCAGATCAAAGTGTGTGCGATTGATGGCATACACTTCACACGGATGAACTGTTTGTGATTAGCCACAACAAACAGAAACAGTTAGACACATAAACGTGTGTGCGCTAGATGGGCACACATTCTAATTAAAAGAAGCGTGCACCATGGTAATAACGAGCGCACATGATTTTTGAAACAAGACGTGTGCTAACATTGCCTATTGCGGTGCACCCCATGGTGCGAAGGCCACGTATGTGGTAGAGAAAGCGTGCCCACGTTACGCTGTCTGAGAATAGTGCCGCACATAGAAATTATAGATCCATCAATAAATTATAGAACCAGACTATATTTAATTGCAAACCTGTTCACACGGATCAAAACCTAAATATTTTCCAATTTAGGAGCATATTAATACTCGGTTATAAATACTTCTACTGCGAAAGTTGACTATACATTCCTCCTGAACTCCTCATCCACAAAAACAAACAAGTCATTCATTGCGTCTGCCATGGCCAAAGGGAGTTCTGGGTCGAGAGATTACCACTAGGGAGAGGCGAGCATGGAAGCGTAAGCACGAGAGATGTCCCGCCTCACCGCGAAACCAGCCGACAAGTCCTGCCGCATGGCCGTAGCAGCACAGAGTTCCCGCCGTGCTGCCGAAACAACAAGGAGGTCACGCCGCACTGTAGATACAACCAACTAATCCGATCGCGTCGCGGAAGCAGTAGAGATGTCCCGCCCTACCTCGAATGCAGCAGAGATGTCCTCCCCCATGGCGACGGCTTGGGAAAATGTCTCACAGGCAGGCGAAGACTCTTACAGGTGCATGAATGTGATCATCCGTAGCCAGATTGATCGGATCTATGGCTGGGTATGTTCCAGGAAGACATGAAAGCCTCGTTTGAATAGGCTACCGGCGTCATCCGGCAACTAATTGAGGGAAATGCGATGCTCTGGGCCGAGTGTGACCTGCTGAGGGTGAAAATCATTGGAAGTGCAGAGCAGCAGGAGGAGACCACTGCCTTGTTGAAGAGGACCGGCGTAATCATCAAGAAACTTATGGATGAGAATGACATGCTCTGCATCGAGAGCCAAAGGCTGATGGGGAAATCCGTGGACGCTCTCAAGCAGCATCTTGAGGACACGAAAGAGCTCATTGCCGCTCGCCTCGGAGACTAGTTCCCACAGATCATTATCTTCTTCTTTTGCCCGTGTGTATTTTAGGCGTTGCCGCATGTGGCTTTTTTAGTTATCTTCCTAAATATGTAAGACAATTATTATCCACTATATAGTCCTTATATTCATCATTCTTGATATAAGTCGCAGTCGATGCTATATAGGTCCGTCGGATCTTACATCAAGATCCGAGCAAAACTTCCTTTTCAGATTTTCTTTTTTCTTTCTTAAATCTTAGTCGAGTGAGACATAGCCACATCATGAAAGAGGGGCTCGGGTACCATTAATGGAGATGTTAGGAGGGAGGTGGGCCGCGGATAGAGGTCAAAGGGCTATCATCCCGATGAGCACCTCCAGGGGTCGGATCGCACACCTCCCGTACTCAAATAGTTACCCGCATGACACCTGCTAGCCAATAAAAAAGGGGACGCGTGGCAGTACGTAATTGGTAGGTAGAACACCCACAATTTCAATAATACTTGTGTTTCCGATTTGTAACTTGACATCACTTGTTCCAAAATGACTTTGTTGATTCTTAATGTGTGCGCTTTCACAAATCGTACAGAAAAATTACCACATCATGTTGGTGCCATGTCATGACACCATGCCAAGTTTCATGATTTTTAGGCGAGTTTTGGATTTACGGGAATTTTAAAATCAAGTTTCTCGATGTTTTCGACAGAGCCAAGACTCCCAGATGTTTGAATTCCATTCCCACTTCTTCCTTGGGACCTAGAAGTTCGCCCAAGTACACATAAATGATTTTCCAAATAACTTTTGTGCACTGGAGCATGCACTTGTACTTCAAATTTGAATTATGTGCATTAAATGCCTCCCAAAATATCAATTAATGTATAAAAATGCCAAACAAACCCGGAATAATTCATAAATTTAGCATGAAACTCCTATTTGGTCTAAGCTGCCTATGTAAAAAAATCAAGGTGAGAGAAGACAGTGTATGTCGTTTCGCACGCGGAGGCGACACGTTCCCTCTCGGAACCATTAATTTTTCAACCAACTTTGGTGCACGGGAGCATGTGCTTGTAGTTCAAATTTGAATTATGCACATTAAATGCCCAGAAATTCAATTAATGAACAAAAAAGGCCAAACGAACCCGAAATAATTCCAAAATTTAGCACGATATTTCTATTTGGTCTAATCTGCCTGTGTAAACAAATTAAGGTGAGAGAAGGTAGTGTACGTATGAACACGGAGGTGACACGTTCCCTCTCGGAACCATGAGCCTTCTTGAGAGAAGCTCCGGTTTGCAAGAAGCTTATACCAAAGCTTATCCCAATTCGGCCAAAAAAATTACCACAACATGTTGGTGCCATGTCCAGCCATGATGCCAAGTTTCGTGATTTTCACACGTGTTTTGGATTTATAGGGATTAAAAAACCAAGTTTCTCAACATTTCCAGCTGAGGCACGAGTGCCCAGATATTTGAATTCCATTCCCATTTCTTGCATGGGACCTACAAATTCACCCAAGGACAAACATGTGATTTTTCAACCAACTTTGGTGCACTGGAACATGTGCTTGTACTTCAAAGTTGAATTATGCATCTTAAATGCCCAGAAATTCAATTAATGTATGAAAAGGCCAAACGAACCGGAATAATTCCAAAATTCGGCACGATACTTCTATTTGGTCTAATCTGCCTGTGTAAAAAAATTAAGGCGGGAGAAGGCAGTGCATGTCGTTTCGCACACGGAGGTGACACTTTCCCTCTCCAACGACGAGCCTTCTTGAGAGAAGCTTATACAAAAGCTTGTACCAATTCGGCCAAAAAATTTACCATGGCATGTTGGTACCATGTCATGACACCATGCCAAGTTTCATGGTTTTTAGGAGTGTTTGGGATTTACATGTATTAAAAAACCAAGTTTCTCAATCCTTCCAGCCGAGCCACGATGCCCAGATGTTTGAATTTCATTCTCATTTCTTGCATGGGACCTGGAAATTCAGCCAAGGACATACATGTGATTTTTCAACCAACTTTGGCCCACTGGAGCATGTGCTTATTGTTCAAATTTGAATTATGCACATTAAATGACCATAAATACAATTAATGTATGATAAAGTCCAAACTAACCCAGAATAATTCCAAATGTTAACATGGAACTCATATAGTTCTATGTTGCCTCTTTGAAATATCAGGGGGGGGGGAGGCAGCGTATATTGTTTGTTATCTTGGAGCCCATATGGATATCCAGGTTCCGCTCTTGGTTATTGACCAGGGAAGTGTCTCGGTCATGTCTACATAGTTCACGAACCCGTAGGGTCAGCACGCTTAATGTTCGATGTCGATTTGGTTTTATATGAGTTATGTGTTTTGGTGACCGAATGTTGTTCGGAGTCTTGGATGAGATCACGGACATGACGAGGAGCTCCGAAGGTAAAGATTGACATAGGATGATGCTGTTTGGTCTCCAAAATGTTGTCGGAATGCACCAGGAAGTTATCGGAATACGGAAAGGGGTTCCGGAGGCACCGAGAGTGTATTGGGCCTTGTTGGGCAATGTAAAGAGGAACACACCAGCCCATATGGGCTGGTGCGCCACCCTTGAGGCTGTCGCACCTAATACATGGTAAAGGAGGGGCACCACCCCCTCTTACCATATCCCAGAGAAGGGAGGAAGGAGGTGCCCCCTTTTCCTTCCCCCTTGTGCCATTATTTGGCAAGGGGAGCACCAAAGGGAGGAGCCCTATGGCTGCCACCACACCTATTGGGCGCCAAAAGGGCTGCCTCATCCCCTCCAACACCTATATATATGTGGGGAGGAGTGCCACACAAGAGACAGCTTATTCCACACCGTGTGTCGGCACCCCTCCGCCTCTAGTTTACTCCTCCGCTCCAGATCGTCGCAGTGCTTAGGCGAATACCTATGGGATTGCTTCACCACCACCGTCACCATGTCGTTATGCTGTAGGAACTCATCTACTACCTCGCCCCACTTGCTGGATCAAGATGGCGAGGATGACACCAAGCTGAACGTGTGCAGAACGCGGAGGTGTCGTGCGTTAGGTACTTGGTCGAGAGGATCACGAAAGTATACGACTACATCAACCGCGTTGAATAAACGCTTCCACTTACGGTCTAGAAGGGTACATAGACATATTCTTCCCCCTCGTTGCTATGCATCTTCATGTATAGATCGTTGCGTGTGCATATTTTTTATTTCCATGCAACGATTCCCAACATAGCATGCCTTTATGTAATCTACACCTTCCAGCATAACAAATGGCCTTTTGATATATCCAATAATTGCTTGACGAAATGCTTGCCATAATGCCTGAGTGTGATTAATATTTAGTGTTTGTTTAAGTTGTTTTATTTTGCTGCTGCAAGAATTCTATACGAACAGCATAACTCCATGTGGTGCATAAGTTTGTGTCACGGAAGTTTTCTTATGTGGATAGCTACAGAGTCCATTTCAACATCAAATTTTGTAAGAATTGCACCAACTCGTAAATACTGGGCTTCCAGAACAATTTTGAACCGGCGATGATTTTTTGAAATTTGGGAAGAATTAATGAAACTTTAGATTTTTTTTTGTTTTTGAGTTCATGAATACTTTTCAAATCTGTGAAGAATTTCTGAAATTCTGGAATTTATTTTTCAAAAATCCTAGATCATTCGTTGAATATACTGAACATTTTCTAAAATTGACGAACATTTTTTGAAACTGTCAACACATTTTTAAATCGGCAACTATTTTTCTGAATTTCTCTAACATTTTTAAAAGATGATGACCATTTTTTTGACTACACGATTTTTTTCCTCTGCATTTTTTATGAAATCATGAACATTGTTTGAGTAAGCGGACATTTTTCCATGTTCATAAACATTTATTAATGTCTCAACCAATTTTGAAATACGTTAAGTTTTTTTAGAAATCATGAATTTTTTGAATCCATTCACATTTAAGATTTCTTGAACATTTTCTTCAGAATTCACAATTTTATAAAAGTTTAGAACCTTTTGTGATCCCAAATTATTTTAACAAAGAATAAAACAAAAATAGAAAAGAGAAGAACAAAAGTAAAAGCAAAGAACACCGGGGGGGGGGGGGGGGGTCCACGCTTGAAAGTGGGCCGCACAAACTAGCGCGCCCGGGAAGGGAGGGTGCGTGTTCGCACAATCCCTGTTATGCATCATGCCAAATAATGGGTACTGCCATTTTCCATTGGGATGGGCCTCTCTGATGTGTCCCCCTCCCCAATCTCCGGGGTGGCTAGCCGCAACGAGAGCCCGTGTGCCCAAGAAAGCAAGTGCACGGCGACAAGCCCCTGAGCACCCCCAAAGCCTGCTCAGCGGATCCCAAGCTTGGCAGCACCAAGTCTCCTTCTCCGTGTACCCGTTCCCGCCGACAGAAAGAATCCAGCAAGTAAAAAATCCCCCACATGTACATGATGATGTGCATTATAATGTTTGTGTTAATTTGTGATGTATATAGGGAGCTTGTCTAGATGAATTTCCCCCCTTTCAGCCATTACTGATGCACCTTCCCCATATACTAGTAGAAAAACGATTTTTAGTACCGGTTCGTAAGGACCTTTAGTACCGGTTCTGGAACCGGCACTAAAGAGTGGGGACTAAAGGTCCCCCTTTAGTCCCGGTTCAACACGAACCGGGACCAAAGGCCCACCACGTGGCACGAGGTGCGCCGTGGTATGAGGGACCTTTAGTCCCGGTTGGTAAGGATTTTTTTTTGAAATAAAGCAAAAACAGCCAGTCTACTGGGCCGGCACGACCTGCATACGACTGGAAACCCAATCTCTAGTTGGGCCAGGATGCAGGCCCGTACAGCCCAGTAGGCCCCACAGGGCAGAAGACTTGCAATAGATCCACAAAGGCCTGCTTAGAGAGGAGATCGACATGGTAGCCGCGGCGGGGCTTATAAACCGGTGCGAGCTCCTCTCAACTAGCGAGATGGGACTAAACATTGTGCACTGCGGGTGGCAGCGCACCCTTTAGTACCGGTTGATGGCTTCAACCGATACTAAAGGAAGGGGGGTCTTTAATATCGGTTGGAGCCACCAACCCGTACTAAATGCCACCATCTTTAGTACCGGTTGGTGGCTCCAACCGGTACTAAAGACCCCCCCCCCTTTAGTACCGGTTGGAGCCACCAACCCGTACTAAAGGTCACCACCTCTTTAGTACCGGTTCGTGGCATGAACCGGTACTAATGAGCGCCGCCCGCCTGGCCGTTGGAACCGGCACTAATGATCACATTATTGCCGGTTAAATTGCAAACCGGGACTAATGAATTTTACATTAGACCATTTTTCTATTAGTGATAGTAACATGGGTTTCATTGGGATCCCTCCTCATTCTCACAGCATCGCGGATATGGAAGGAACATAATATCTGCATCTTCGATGGGGAGCGGCGCTTGGTTTACCGGCTCATTGACGTGATCAAAGAAAAGGCTTGCGGCTGGGTTCACGCGGGCGCTCGTAGACCAGGAACCATTATCCCTTAGACGCAGACTTTCTCTTTGGGGGTGTGCAATCCCTAGTTCGTGCCATCGTGCTAACGCTATCGCGGCCTATGCGTGCACGGTCTTCCGTGATGCCACGATCAATACCATCTCTTTCTCTCTATCAATAGAATGATATGCAAGCCTTTTGCATATTCATGAAAAAAAAATCTCCAAGCATTCGTCACACCTATTACTATTGGAGTTTGGCAAGCCAAGAAAATAACTGAGAGAAGAAAAATAACATAAATAAATGTAATCATGGACTAGTAGTAATTTTTTTTAGATTGGAGCGGCGTTAGGGCGAATGAGCTCACCTGCTCTACTTATCCATTATATCTATATCTATATCTATATCTATACCTCTATACCTACTATTAAAGGGAGATGATATTCTTGGTTTGGTCCATCATGGTTTGGTCCGTCAACATATTTTTAAGATGTTTTTCGTATGTCGCAGATATTTTGTTCTATCCGAGGTGGTACTAATTTTTTATGCATACGTAAATAAATAAATTATTCCCAAGAAAGAAAGTTAGGGTTTGTACCTCTCGCCGGCGCCGGCGCAGGTCCGCCTCGTCTCCGGTGGCCCTAGGGCCATGGAGGCGCGGTGGATCCTGGCAAGGGCCGGCGGGAGGGCTTCGTTTTTAGTCGTTTTTCAATCTTGTTAGGGTTTGTGTCCTACTCAGGAAGGCGAGACGGCGGCGGCTCCCTGAAGATGGAATAAAGGTCTCCCCGCCTAGCCCCCGTTCCGGCGGTGCGTCTAGCATCGTTGGTGGGCGTGTGGAGGTGTCTCTCCAGCAGATCTATCTTTGGTGGATTTGCTCGGATCTCGTCGTTGTTCGTCTACGTTCGTGTGTCTTCGGTTTGGATCCTTCCGATCTACGTTATTTTTCATCGGCGGCGGTTGCTGTTCTGGGGTGCTGGTCCTATGAGGCCTTAGCACGACGACTTCCCGACTGTCTACTACAACAAGTTGTGTCCGGCTCCGGCGATGGAGGGGCGATGAAGGTGGCGCGCCTTCGGCTCGCTTCGGTGCTTGTAGTCGTCGCTAGGTGGTCTACGAATCTGGATGTAATTTTTATTTCTGGTATTCGTTGTACTGCCATGATTGAAGATGAATAGATTCGAAGTTTTTCCGCAAATAAATAAATAAATAAATTATTCACCCAGAATTTCGTATGTGGGCTGCGCAACGTTGTGGCCCAGTGGCTACTAAGTTGGGCCTTCTACCTAATAACAATGCAGCAGAAAATATACATTAACCTGGGATTCGAACTACATACAATTCGCAATATCACTCTGACTACCATGACCAACTAGAAGGATTTTCCTATTTGCCGTATTTTGCGGCAAATAGTCAGCGCGACGCACAGGGCGCAGCTCACCCTGGGCCGGCCCATTTGAGTGGGTTCGAACAGACGACCTCATGAATAAGTACGCGCCGCGGTAGCCACCGCGCCTAGCTCCTCGATGTGTAAGGAAAACAATGCTAAGTTTTAAGAAGTGAAAGGCAACAACAAACTTAAAACCAGTTTACGTTAATTCAAAAAACTTTTATTCCTTCTACTGGTTGTTTCTGGTTTTTCTTCACAGTCTTATTCTGTTCTTTCCTTTTTTTCACGTTTTTTCTTATTTTTTTTACTTTTTAATATTTTCTCCTTTTTCTTTTTAAGCTTTTCAAAAATGTTCTTTGTTCATATTTCTGAAATAGTGTTCACATTTTCAAAATTTTGTTCACAATTTCGAAAAATGTTCCTGATTTTTTTGTTTGTTTGTTTTCTTTCTTTTCCATTTCTTTTTCTTCTCTTTTTCTAAAAATAAATTCAAAATATTCAAATTTTGTTCGTATTTCATAAAAATTCAGTTTTCGAAAAAATGTTCTCCAATTCAAAATTTGTTCCCGTTACACAAAAAATTTCGAAACTTTCAAAATGCAGAAAATATACCGGATTTCAGAAAATGTTCGCGCTTCCAATTTTGTTCGGGATTTTTCAAAATTGTTCTCTATTTCAAAATTATTTTTATTCTCAAGATTCAAAAAAATGTTTGTGCTTTAAAAAATTGTTCACGCTTCCAAATTTGTTCGGGATTTTTGAAAATTGTTCTCTATTTCAAAATTTGTCCTCGAGATTCAAAAAATGTACATGCTTGAAAAAATTGTTTGCGTTTCCAAATTTGTTCGGGAGTTTTCAAAATTTGTTCGCAAGATTCAAAATATGTTCGTGCTTTAAAAATTGTTCTCCATTTCTAAATTTGTTCTGAAGATTCAAAAAATGTTTGTGCTTAAAAAATTTGTCCGTGCTTCCAAATTTGTTCTCAGTTCAGGTCAAAAAAAATTTGTTCTCAGTTTCAAATTTTGTTCTCAAGATTCGGAAAATGTTTGTGCTTTAAAGAAATGCCATGAATTCCAAAATGTTTGGGAAATTCAAAAGTTGTTTGTGTTTCCAAATTTTGTTTTGAAATTTGAAAAATTGTTCCTCTTTGGGAAATACAAATCTGGAGGATTAAATGCAGCTGCCATTGCATCACTATAAGAAGGAAGCTGCACCGTACCATCTATGGATAGGCGCACAAGCATAGGATCTAAAGAATAAAAGGAGGACATTGCACAACGATTGGGAATTGCATTAAACAAAAAGAAGGAATTTATAGGAAGGAGTCCTCGTAATCAAAGGAGAGGTCGCACAATGATTTAATGCTTGGTAGATTGTTGCAATTGGAATTAATATTCCTAAATTTGTGACAAATTTATTTTCCGTCGAAGTACACGATATAAATTTTATTAATTTTAATGTTCTTTATATTGTCATGATGTTATGAATAAAACAAAAGTTTTTTCATAACAAAATGTTGTCAATAATATCAACTTACTTCGAATCATACCCCTGTGGTGATCTTCAAATAATGCATCTTTTTTTACATAAGCCTCCGTTGTCCCGTGACATAATTTCTGGACCCGGCCAACATGAACTAGGATTTTTTTTCCTGAATGTTGCGATAGGTATTAATATTCCTTACTAAATTTGCATCAGTTTTATTTTCCATTGAAGCGCACAGTGTTATTTTATTACTCATTCAATTTCATCACTTTTGATGTTGTTTATATTGCCATGAAGTTATGAATAGATCAAAAGCTTTTCATAAGAAAACATTGTCAATCAGATCATATACTATGAATCATACCACATGTCCCTCTCTTCTCGTGGTAGATCTACTGCATCAAGCTCGAAAGAGGTGATTTTGGCGATGGACCTGATGCCCTCATATCTCAAGCCTTGTCATGTGCACGTATTTCATGCCTTCTAGAAAAGACTTCGCGTGTGAATATCAAATATACTTCGGCTGATGGATGGTGCGATGCTCCTTTGATCACCATCCCTCTCTTCTCATGTTTGTTGAGAAGTTTTGCAACAGTGAGTACCGACCTGAAATATACACAATGGTCTCTTATCTTCGGGTGTTGGTTTAATAACCATGTGGAAATTCTGAAGCAAGGCGCAAAAATCAGAAAGAAACTTAGTGAAGAAGATTGAGAAACTTAACATGATAGGTGAGGGAGTCCTGGACTAGGGGGTGTCCGGATAGCCGAACTATCATCATTGGCCGGACTCCAAGACTACGAAGATACAAGATGGAAGACTTCGTCCCGTGTCCGGATGGGACTTTCCTTGGCGTGGAAGGCAAGCTTGGCAATACGGATATGTAGATCTCCTACCATTGTAACCGACTCTGTGTAACCCTAGCCCTCTCCAGTGTCTATATAAACCGGAGGGTTTTAGTCCATAGGACGAACAACAATCATACCATAGGCTAGCTTCTAGGGTTTAGCCTCCTTGATCTCGTGGTAGATCTACTCTTGTGCTACCATATCATCAATATCAATCAAGGAGGAGTAGGGTTTTACCTCCATCGAGAGGGCCCGAACCTGGGTAAAAACATCGTGTCCCTTGTCTCCTGTTACCATCCGCCTAGACGCACAGTTCGGGACCCCTACCCGAGATCCGCCGGTTTTGACACCGACATTGGTGCTTTCATTGAGAGTTCCTCTGTGTCGTCGCCCATAGGCCCGATGGCTCCTTCGATCATCAACAACGACGCGGTCCAGGGCGAGACTTTTCTCCCCGGACAGATCTTTGTATTCGGCGGCTTTGCACTGCGGGTCAATTCGCTTGGCCATCTGGAGCAGATCGAAAGCTACGCCCCTGGCCATCAGGTCAGATTTGGAAGTTTGAACTATACGGCCGATGTCCGCGGAGACTTGATCTTCGATGGATTCGAGCCACAGCCGACCGTGCCGCACTGTCGCGATGGGCATGATTTAGCTCTGCTGCCGGACAGTACCCTGGAGGCCGCACGAGAGTCCGCTCCGACCCTTAACTCGGAGCCGACTGTGCAGATCGAGGATGGGTGGCTAGACACCGCCTCGGGGGCTGCTACCTCTACGGCGATGGAGCCGAATACCGACCCTGTCCCTTGTAAAGCTCGTGACTCCGAGGTGCCGGATTCCTCGCCGGACTCCGAACCTCCCGCGCCCTTATCAATCGAATCCGATTGGGCGCCGATCATGGAGTTCACCGCTGCGGACATCTTTCAGCACTCGCCTTTCGGCGACATCCTGAATGCGCTAAAGTGCCTCTCTCTATCAGGAGAGATTTGGCCAGATTATGGCCAGGATGGTTGGGATGCGGACGACGAAGAAATTCAAAGCCCACCCACCACCCACTTCGTAGCCACTGTCGATGATTTAACCGACATGCTAGATCTCGACTCCGAAGATATCGACAGTATGGACGACGATGCCGGAGACGACCAAGAACCAGCGCCCATAGAGCACTGGAAAGCCACCTCAACCCACGATGTATACATGGTGGATACACCAAAGGGAAGCGATAACGAGGAACAACGGGACATCTCGAAGGATAATTCCCCCGAAAAACAGCCAAAACGACGACGCAAGCGCCGCCTGAAGTCCCGCCTCGACAGCAACAGCACCCATACAGACCCAGCCATAGAGCAGGGCGAACCAGTGGACAGCGAACATGCCACTAAGCAACCGTCCGAACAGGATGAATTGGACAAGCAACCCATCCCCGGCGAAAGCAACAGTCCGGATGACCTCACGCCGGACACATCATCGGAGCATAAGAACCTCCACAAAAGGCTCGTCGCCACTGCAAGAAGTCTGAAGAAGCAGAAGCGGAAGCTCAAAACAGCGGAAGACATACTCAGAATGAGATGGAGCAAAGTACTCAAGACCGCAGACAAATACAGTGATAGTCACCAAGCAAAGAGCTACCCGAAGCATAAACTATTACCCGAATTTGACGAAGAGGCCATAGAGCCCCCACAATCAAAAAACAAAGGGGTTGCCCGGTCGGATAGACGACCACATGACAAACAAAGAGCGGCAAGCGGTGCCGCACACAAGCTGGCACACAATCCACATAAGGATCCTCACAAAAAGGATGGCCAGGTCAGGTCCATCTACGGGCCAAGAAGGAAGGCTCCTGGGAGTAAAACAACACGTCGAGTGTTCGAAAATAATGGCACACCCAAATACAGGGGCGCCGCACATCCCCTATGTTTCACCGATGAGGTATTGGATCATGAATTTCCAGCGGGATTCAAGCCCGTAAACATAGAGGCATACGACGGAAGAACAGACCCCGGAGTCTGGATTGAGGATTACATCCTACACATACATATGGCTAGAGGAGGTGATCTCCATGCCATAAAATACCTACCCCTCAAGCTCAAAGGGCCAGCCCGGCATTGGCTTAAAAGCCTCCTAGAAAATACCATTGGAAGTTGGGAAGAGCTCGAGGATGCGTTTCGGGCAAATTTTCAGGGGACTTATGTCCGCCCTCCGGATGCAGACGATTTAAGTCACATAACTCAACAGCCCGGAGAGTCAGCCCGCAAATTCTGGAACAGGTTACTCACCTGTAACATCCCAAAATTCTAAATTTTGGAATGTTATATTAAATAGATAGATTTGATTGATTGTTTGATTGATTGAGTGAAATTTGAAACTTTTTGCAAGTTAAATGAGAGGGAATAAAAGGACTTTCCCAAACTTTCATTTTTGCATTTTATGATCTTCGTGAATTCAAATTCTTTTCATCACAAAACCTTGGAGAGAAGATGACATGACTTCTTCCATTTATTTAAATGAAAAGGGGTGTTGAAAATATTTGAATTTCATTTGGAAATATTTTCAAATTCAGAAACTTTATGCAACTCCATGATTTTCATGAGAGAAGATAAAATGACTTCTTCAAAACATATGAAATATGAGTTGGGACTTTCAAAGAATTAAATTCAAAGTTCTTTTGAATTTATTTTTCAATTTGGAGTTATTTGAGTTTTATTCAAATTATTTTTCTCCAAAAATAAAATATATGGAAAATAGGGTAACATGATTCCCTACATCAGAAAATTGGAGAGAAATAAATTTGAATTAATTTTGGAATTTTTAAAATGATTTTTACTGGATTTTATTAGGGCAGAAGCACTCTTTGCTTTATTTGAATTTGTGTGTATTTTATTTGACTTTAGAAAAATGTTCAAGTAGTAGAAAATCTTTTTCTGAAAATTTTGATATATTATATGCCTATGTAAAATTTTTATTTAGTTTGCGTTTCTTTTTGTTTTGCTAGAAAAATGTTTTTTTTAAAACTCTCTCTCCACCTACTGGGTCGGCCTAGCCGAAGCCAGGCCAAGGCCCAGCGTGCCACCGCCTTCGTCCCCGACTCCCGAGCGCGCACGCATCGCCGCCGTCGTCCTCCGCCTGGCCTCCCGGCGCCGCCTTACCCCTCCTCCACGCCTCCCGAGGTCCTCCCCGCCTATTTAAGCCGCAGCCCCGGGCCTCTCTCTCTCTTTTCTCGCGCCGCCGCCTCCCCTCTCCTCTCCGCATCGCGTCGCAGCCGCCGCCGCATCCCTCGAAATCCGTCGTCGCCGGCGAGATCCGTCGCCGCCGCCCCGCTTCGTTCCGTCACCGGGAACCACCGCCGACGCCGCCAACCTCCTCGCCTCGCCGCGCCGCCCCTCCCCGACCACTTCGTCGCCGCCCTCGACGATCGGAGCCGCCGCCCCGGCGGAATCCGAACCACTGCCGCCGCCGCCGTCTCGCCGGAGATCCGCCGCCGTCGAACCAAACCGGTAAACCGCCCGGTCCGGTTTATTTCTATTTAGGGTTTAGTTTTTTTTCCGGTTTTTCTAAGTCTAGTTATTTAACGAACGTTCCCCGGTTAGATCTCCTTAGCGAACGGTTTCCATTAGTTAGTGTTCGGCAGCGAACGTTCGCTTTTTAGCCTTTTTCTTTTTCTGTTAATTTCTGCCAGGGACCCGTATGTAATTAGTTTCTTCATAGATTGTCCCTAATCTTAAAACGACCACATCTTTTTACTCGTTTATCCAAATCCAACGAAACCAACACCCACTTTTTCGTTATGATCCTCTCTATCCATTAAAACAACTTAAACATGTTTTTGAAAGTTTAAAATTTGAATTAGATCAGATTTTAATTTGAACTTTGTTTGATCATAACTTGAGTTTTGTAACTCCGTTTGAGTTGATTCTTTTTGCAAATCGAAGCTCTTGAACTAAACTTTCTGATAAGGCCAAATTCACTTAATTTTGGTACTGTTAGAAATTGTTTTATGTTGCAAGGGATATTTGATTGATTTTGATGTTTTCTGAATTGTGTTCTTCGTTCTTTCTGATTTTTTTTGAGTGACTGCTTATGTGTGGTTACCATTATTTGATCATGATAGATTGACCGGAGTGTGACGAGTAGGACTATCAAGATTTTTGAGTGTGAATCATCTTCATCAACATTGCAGGCAAGTTCACACTTTGACCATATCCCTTTTCATACCCAGTTTTTATGCATTAGATCAATCCTCAAACATTGCATGACTAGGATCTAATTAAATTCTGGGATGGGAAGTAGATGAGGTAGTACCTATTACCTGTTTTATTACCAAACCCTTGGGAGTTACTTCTACGTTTGCTTATTATGCCATGCTATGCTAGTAGACGTGGATTGGGTGAGTGAATTTCCATGACAGATGTGAGATTGTTAATTAATGGTTTATCTAAGGTGGCAACTTAAACACACATCTAGGTGGATTGAGGCACCTGGTTACTCCAGGACTTGCCTGTCTAGGCACCTGGGTTTCCAGGACTTGCCTGTTTTTCTTCGGACCGCCACCCAGGCTCAAAGGGATCATGAGATTATTCAAACTAGAAACTTACGTGTGCAGCCACAAGCCATTATGGGCTCTGGCATAGTTGATTAAGTCGTGCGAACTCTTACGGGTAGACTAGCAGATGTAGGGGAAAGTAGGTGTACCGGTCTACCCACATGTAAGGTGCTAGCACTTCCGAAAGACTATGTCTCGGTCATCCGTTTCTCAAACATCATGTAGTGCGAGAAATCAAACAGAGGCGATCGAGTCTTGTGGGAAAAGTGTGCAAACATCTGCAGAGTGTACAAACTAATCATGATTAGCCGTGTCCCCGGTTATGGACATCTTGAGTATCTAGTACTTGATATTCCTGTGAATCTCATCATCTTACTTTAATTAATATTGTTGGGTTGTTAATGAGTACTTTTAATTGGGATTGAGAATGCTGTCAACCATTCTCAATGTTTAACAACCACCATGATAGGTAAATAAATTTATTCCTTTGCAGTAGGGAAAAATTGGCTTTACGCAAAACTGTAACCATAGAGCTTTTCCACCAGCCAAATATGCATGTAGTGATAGCCTTTATTCATCATTACTCTATGGTGTGAATTTGCCAGTACATTCAATGTACTGACCCTCTGTGGCTGCAACGTCTCATGTTGCAGGATCTTATGACAAGTAAGTGATACGTTAGGGTTACGATTTCCTATACTCAACTTTGCCGTTGATGTTGATGGGAATCCACAACCTTGTTACTTCCGCTATTTTGGATTGAGGTAATAGTATTTACGCTACTTTATACATGTGATTTACCTCTGTTATAAATCCTCGAGTACTGTGTGTGTCAGGATACCGATCCAGGGATGACACGTAAGCACAGAGACTTGACCCATTCGGGTCGGGTCGCTACAAGATGGTATCAGAGCACATGTTGACTGTAGGACGTGACCCTAGAAACTGGCAAGCCCATAGGATCGATTTTTCTCTACAACTTTCTTTTCAAAAGAATCTTTTACCTCTCTTCTCTTCTGAGATTATTCAAAAATTCCTTTTAGTGAGACCATACCCCTTTCCCCTTTTGACTCCTCAAAGATTCGACTGATGAGACCACTCCAAGAAGGACCAGATATCGGACAACTAAGACCATTCGGAATGAAGAGGATTTTACCATACATTATGATAATGGAAACTACAACTGTTGAAGACTCTGAAGACTAGGAAAATTTGAAGGCTCTGAAGAATTTCCAGATTTTTATGACCAAAGAAGGCTACACTTATGGAACTTGACAGACTATGGAAGCTGTCAATACCCGAGATAAAGGTGTATCGGAGAAATAACTGAACATGGGGCATTAGAAATCAAAGCTTTCGTCAAGAAAGCCCCAAGAAAGGAGATATCAACTATGGAATGATAGCTCATGGCAGAGACATAGTCATAAACATGGATATCCATGATGCTATTACTCGCTCATGTTATTGTCACCGTGAGGTGTTAAGCATGCATCTTTCGAAAGAATTGGATGGTAGAAGACTAATGGAACATCTATCAGCTAACATTGGAATTTTAACCTTAGCTGGCGTATCACCAGGATCTGGAGTATTACAACAGGAAGTTTAAGATGGACCTTCAGGAAGATGTATTTGATAAGGGAGCATTTTGTGGAGAACTCAGGACCTTGAAGCTGAAAGTAGACAAGCTTGAGGAACAAAACCTCGAGATACCGGAGATTCGTCAGGAACTGAAGAACAGTAGTACCATGGTTCATGATAAGGATGTTGTAACCCAGAAGTTTGGAGTGCAACTCGAGAACATTAAAGGAGGTCACGAGAGACTTCTCGTCAACAGAGATGATTTGGCAAAAGAACTTGAGAAGGACAAGCATGATCAGAAGGAGCCATCGGAGACATGACCAAGACTTGAAGAGTTGATGACATTGAGATCTATAGACCATTAGGAGACCCAACCCCTGTTATATACTTACGTTAGATGCGACGATTGTGAGCTGTCATTTGTTTGTTGTTTTTCCGACAGCCATAATAAAACCCGTCTTTTCAAAACTATTGTTTGTACTGTGTGCATCCCTCTCTATCTCTCTTATCCCACCCAAAACCCATGGACCTAATAGAGGATGAATGGAGATGAGCTTATATTTTCTAGACCGATGAGTCAATTGGAGACAGACCAATGGATTCAGTACATGGAGGATCACATGAAGAATAACCCTATAGCCAGAAAAGATATGACCCAGCATGCTCTTCAGTGCTTTGTAAGAGTTGCTGCTACTTGGTGGAGGATGTACCAAAACATCAATGGATGGCAAAGAGTAACCACTTGGAAGGAATTTAAGTTGACTTTGCCAAAGTCTCGGCTTGTGTCCTAGAAGTTGAAGCCTTATGGAAATGATATGAAGAAACCTTGTGCATACATGCTTTGTGGAGAAATAGGACACAACCATAAAGAAAAACAAGGACGAATACCCTCATAAGCGAAGGATTACCAAAGGAGTTAGCCGAGGATTTTCAGGGAACTTCGGTTGGAGATTGTTCCCGAAGGTTTTGTTGCAGCAATGGAAGTTTAGTCTACATTGTTGGGAAAGATTCGTGAAGCTCAGATGTATGACAAAGAGATTGCCAAGATAAAAGAGAGGATGAGCAAAGGAAAGGCCAAAGGTTTTCGTAAGGATGAGCACGACATCTTATGGTTTGAGGACCGTGTATATGTGCCCAATAATGCAAAGATCAGGAAGTAAATACTTCAAGAGGCTCATGACTCACCATACTCGATTCGCCCTGGAAACACCAAGATGTATTTGGATTTGAAGGAGTGTTTCTGGTGGACTGGTATGAAGAAGGATATTGCGGAGTATGTAGTCATAGGTGATGTATGCCAGAGAGAGTAAAAGCAGAGCATCAAAAGCCAGCAGGATTACTATAGCGTATGCCGATACCCGAATGGAAGTGGGGATAAGCTTGGCATGGATTTCATTACTGGATTTCTCAGAACCTGAACGGGATATGATTCTATCTGGGTAGTAGTTGATTCGCTTGACTAAAGTGGCTCACTTTATCCCAGTGAAAACCACCTATACAAGTGCGAAGTTGGCCAAGATATATTTGACCAGGATCATATGTCTGCATGGAGTTCCGAGGACCATCGTATCAGATAGAGGAACACGGTTTACCTCAAAGTTTTGGAATCAGCTGCACCACACTTTGGGTACTAGGCTATAGTTCACTACAGCCTTTCATCCGCAGACAGATTTATAGACCAAGAGAGTCAATCAGATTCTGGAGGACATGTTGAGAGCGTGTGCACTAGATTATGGATCTAGTAGGGATGATAATCTACCTTATGCTGAGTTCTCATACAGCAACAGTTACCCAACCAGTTTGAAGATGACCCCTTTTGAAGCATTGTATGGGAGAAGGAGCCAGACACCGTTGATGTGGGATGAAGTTGGAGTCCGTCAGTTGTTTGGACCAAATATGATCAAGGAGTCAGAAGAGAATGTTAAGTGGATTCGAGATAGACTGAAGGTAGCTCAGTCCAGGCAGAAGATTTATGCAGACTCAAAAATGCAAGGAGGTAGTCTATGAAATTGGAGACAGAGCATGCCTTCGTGTGTCCCCTCTGCGAGGAGTTAAACTATTTGGAGTTAAGGGAAAGTTAGCCCCGAGATTTGTAGGACCATACCGAGTTTGGAGCGTATGGGAGAAGTGGCCAACAAGTTGGAGTCACCCAAAGGACTGTCAGGAGTTCATGATGTGTTTCACGTTTCCCAGTTGAAGAAGTGCCATGCAGAGATGGCCAATATTCCCCAGTAAGGACGCTTGACCCTGGAAAGGATAATGATGTTCCACGAAGTGGAGTATGGACTTCATAAGTATAAGTTTTTATCTTGGTATGTGGGATACCCCACGAGGATGAAGAGATGAATTACTATTGGATATAAAGGAGCTATGATGTTGGAAATATGAATCAATGGAAATTCCATGATGAGTTTGAGTAATCACGTCCTAGTTTGGTGCCAATAGAAGGAAGGAAGACATTACAATCGGATGGATTTTGCGTATGCTAGGAAGATGGAAGTTGAATGTTGGAATAACGATCAGTTGCCCCGATGATGAGTTCAAGGTTTGCAAGTGATTAGATGGGCCATAACCCACAGGCCCCAGGACCTGCCAAGAAGCAAGCACACTCTTGCTGAAGGAAAAACCCTGGAAGGAGTTACGATTTTATCGATAGACGATCCTATAGGAGTTTACGCAAAACCTGAGAGTTGTTAAGGAACGATAGATGTTTGTTTGGCTTGCAGAAACAATGGATTTATCCGAACTTAGTTCGTTGACAGGAGAAATTCTGCAATGCTTGCGAGGATGATCGAGTGTTAGCATGCGAGATTCGCTAATACAAGGTAATGATTTGGGTGCGGGATGGATTGATCACCATACCGACTTACTCTTATTATTCGCCTTGCTATGTGGGATGGTAAATCTGAGCGACTTACTTATAGTAGAGAGACGACGATCAAAACCTTGTTTAAACCTTAGAATGGTATAAGTATTTTCCCTTGTACACGGCAGTTGTTGCCAATCGTAGGATATACGGTGAGAATGAAGCCCAGACCCATTTTCTGCAGGAGAAACCATAAATTGTTGACCACCATGAGATATCGATAGTTGTTTAGTATTGGCGCCAGACCCGTCAGCTAAGAAGACCCAGTCTCGGTATAACCGTACCAAGATGAAAGGACAGAAGTATTAAGGAAAAGTTATGCCACTACCGGAAGAGCCCAGAGAAGGAATTTTCCGAGATCTGGGAAGACCGACACTGTCAACAATAAGGATGGAGTATATGAGTTTTGATGGAACCGTAACCATGTTTCTAAGGGTGGTAGCACCCCAGACCCCAGAGACGATCGATGGATTTTGAGAAGACCCCCTACCCTAACCTATTTCTTGCTAGCCTCTCCGAATCTCGAGGACGAGATTCATTTTAAGGGTGGTAGGTTTGTAACATCCCAAAATTCTAAATTTTGGAATGTTATATTAAATAGATAGATTTGATTGATTGTTTGATTGATTGAGTGAAATTCGAAACTTTTTAAAAGTTAAATGAGAGGGAATAAAAGGACTTTCCCAAACTTTCATTTTTGCATTTTATGATCTTCGTGAATTCAAATTCTTTTCATCACAAAACCCTGGAGAGAAGATGACATGACTTCTTCCATTTATTTAAATGAAAAGGGGTGTTGAAAATATTTGAATTTCATTTGTAAATATTTTCAAATTCAGAAACTTTATGCAACTCCATGATTTTCATGAGAGAAGATAAAATGACTTCTTTAAAACATATGAAATATGAGTTGGGAGTTTCAAAGAATTAAATTCAAAGTTCTTTTGAATTTATTTTTCAATTTGGAGTTATTTGAGTTTTATTCAAATTATTTTTCTCCAAAAATAAAATATATGGAAAATAGGGTAACATGATTCCCTACATCAAAAAATTGGAGAGAAATAAATTTGAATTAATTTTGGAATTTTTAAAATGATTTTTACTGGATTTTATTAGGGCAGAAGCACTCTTTGCTTTATTTGAATTTGTGCGTATTTTATTTGACTTTAGAAAAATGTTCAAGTAGTAGAAAATATTTTTCTGAAAATTTTGATATATTATATGCCTATGTAAAACTTTTATTTAGTTTGCGTTTCTTTTTGTTTTGCTAGAAAAATGTTTTTTTTTAAAACTCTCTCTCCACCTACTGGGCCGGCCCAGCCGAAGCCAGGCCAAGGCCCAGCGTGCCACCGCCTTCGTCCCTGACTCCCGAGCGCGCACGCAACGCCGCCGTCGTGCTCCCCCTGGCCTCCCGCTGCCGCCTTACCCCTCCTCCACGCCTCCCGAGGTCCTCCCCGCCTATTTAAGCCGCAGCCCCGGGCCTCTCTCTCTCTCTTTTCTCGCGCCGCCGCCTCCCCTCTCCTCTCCGCATCGCGTCGCAGCCGTCGCCGCACCCCTCGAAATCCGCCGTCGCCTGCGAGATCCGTCGCCGCCGCCCCGCTTCGTTCCGTCACCGGGAACCACCGCCGACGCCGCCAACCTCCTCGCCTCGCCGCGCCGCCCCTCCCCGACCACTTCTCCGACGCCCTCGACGACCGGAGCCGCCGCCCCGGCGGAATCCGAACCACTGCCGCCGCCGCCATCTCGCCGGAGATCCGCCGCCGTCGAACCAAACCGGTAAACCGCCCGGTCCGGTTTATTTCTATTTAGGGTTTAGTTTTTTTTCCGGTTTACCGTTTAAAAACCCGGTTTTTCTAAGTCTAGTTATTTAACGAACGTTCCCCGGTTAGATCTCCTTAGCGAACGGTTTCCATTAGTTAGCATTCGGCAGCGAACGTTCGCTTTTTAGCCTTTTTCTTTTTCTGTTAATTTCTGCCAGGGACCCGTATGTAATTAGTTTCTTCACAGATTAGTCCATAATCTTAAAACGACCACATCTTTTTACTCGTTTATCCAAATCCAACGAAACCAACGCCCACTTTTTCGTTATGATCCTCTCTATCCAGTAAAACAACTTAAAGATGTTTTTGGAAGTTTAAAATTTGAATTAGATTAGATTTTAATTTGAACTTCGTTTGATCATAACTTGAGTTTTGTAACTCCGTTGGAGTTGATTCTTTTTGCAAATCAAAGCTCTTGAACTAAACTTTCTGATAAGGCCAAATTCACTTAATTTTGGTACGGTTAGAAATTGTTTTATGTTGCAAGAAATATTTGATTGATTTTGATGTTTTCCGAATTGTGTTCTTCGTTCTTTCCGATTTTTTTGAGTGACTGCTTATGTGTGGTTACCATTGTTTGATCACGATAGATTGACCGGAGTGTGACGAGTAGGACTATCAAGATTTTTGAGTGCGAATCATCTTCATCAACATTGCAGGCAAGTTCACATTTTGACCATATCCCTTTTCATACCCAGTTTTTATGCATTAGATCAATCCTCAAACATTGCATGACTAGGATCTAATTAAATTGTGGGATGGGAAGTAGACGAGGTAGTACCTATTACCTGTTTTATTACCAAACCCTTGGGAGTTACTTCTACGTTTGCTTATTATGCCATGCTATGCTAGTAGACGTGGATTGGGTGAGTGAATTTCCATGACAGATGTGAGATTGTTAATTAATGGTTTATCTAAGGTGGCAACTTAAACACACATCTGGGTGGATTGAGGAACCTGGTTACTCCAGGACTTGCCTGTCTAGGCACCTGGGTTTCCAGGACTTGCCTGTTTTTCTTCGGACCGCCACCCAGGCTCAAAGGGATCATGAGATTATTCAAACTAGAAACTTACGTGTGCAGCCACAAGCCATTATGGGCTCTGGCATAGGTAATTAAGTCATGCGAACTCTTACGGGTAGACTAGCAGATGTAGGGGAAAGTAGGTGTACCGGTCTACCCACATGTAAGGTGCTAGCACTTCCGAAAGACTATGTCTCGGTCATCCGTTTCTCAAACATCATGTAGTGCGAGAAATCAAACGGAGGCGATCGAGTCTTGTGGGAAAAGTGCGCAAACCTCTGCAGAGTGTACAAACTAATCATGATTAGCCGTGTCCCCGGTTATAGACATCTTGAGTATCTAGTACTTGATATTCCTGTGAATCTCATCATGTTACTTTAATTAATATTGTTGGGTTGTTAATGAGTACTTTTAATTGGGATTGAGAATGCTGTCAACCATTCTCAATGTTTGATAGTTAAATAAATTTATTCCTTTGTAGTAGGGAAAAATTGGCTTTACGCAAAACTGTAACCATAGAGCTTTTCCACCAGCCAAATATGCATGTAGTGATAGCCTTTATTCATCATTACTCTATGGTGTGAATTTGCCAGTACATTCAATGTATTGACCCTCTGTGGCTGCAACGTCTCATGTTGCAGGATCTTACGACAAGTAAGTGATACGTTAGGGTTACGATTTCCTATACTCAACTTTGCCGTTGGTGTTGATGGGAATCCACAACCTTGTTACTTTCGCTATTTTGGATTGGGGTAATAGTATTTACGCTACTTTATACATGTGATTTACCTTTGTTATAAATCCTCGAGTACTGTGTGTGTCAGCATACCGATCCAGGGATGACACGTAAGCACAGAGACTTGACCCATTCGGGTCGGGTCGCTACATCACCAAAAAGAACCAAATAGTCGACTGTCCAGACGCCAAAGCCTTAGCAGCCTTCAAACATAACGTCCGAGACGAATGGCTCGCCAGACACCTCGGCCAGGAAAAGCCAAGGACAATGGCCGCACTAACAAGCCTCATGACCCGCTTTTGCGCGGGAGAAGATAGCTGGCTGGCAAGATGCAGCACCAGCGACCCGAGTACATCTGAGGTCAGGGATGGAAATGGGAAACCACGATGCAGAAAAGACCAGCGCTGGACTAAGAAAAATAGCCCAAAGAGCATGGCAGTCAACGCCGAGTTCAAAAGCTCTTGGCCGAACAACAAAACACTGCCTCTTAAGGACAACAATGATGAGCTATCCAACCTAAACAAAATCTTGGACAGGATATGTCTAATCCACAGTACCCCCGGGAAGCCTGCAAACCATACCCACAGAGATTGTTGGGTCTTCAAGCAGTCCGGCCGACTTAATGCCGAACACAAGGGGCTCGACACACCAAGTGAGGACGATGACGAACCCCACAAGCAGAGCGCCGGAAAACAAAAGACTTTCCCACGAGAAGTCAAAACATTGAGTTCACTTCAAGTGATAACAAGGAAAAATAGGGCGGCACCTACTAAAGTACGCGCCGCACAGTCCACCCCAGTGGAGTCCTGAAACTGGATGTCAAAACCAATTACCTTCGACCATCAGGATTACTCCAGAAGTATTCGAAACGCGGGATGGACTGCTTTGATATTGGATCCTATAATCGACGGACTACAATTTACACAAGTCCTAATGGATGGCGGCAGCGATATAAACCTGCTATACCAGGACACAATCCGCAGAATGGGGATGGACCCTACCAAAATTCGCCATAGCAACACTTTCTTTAAAGGAGTAACGCCAGGCCCTTATTCCAATTGTACGGGCTCCTTACTACTAGAAGTCGTGTTCGGTTCACCCGACAACTTCCGGCGCGAAAAGCTAATCTTCCATATCGCCCCATTTAAAAGTAGCCATCAAGCACTATTGGGACACGAAGCTTTCGCCCGCTTTAACGCAATACTGCATTACGCGCCTCTTACACTTAAAATGCCCGGTCCACGCGGTATCATCTCATTAAAAGGTAACTTCGAGTGTTCCTAAACCGCGGAAGAACGTGAGACTGCCTTGACAGCCACACACTAATCCGGCCTTGCTGGTCAAAGCTCCTAAAACAGGTCATTCAGACCCCGGACACGGTTAGACAAGCCCGGTATAAATAAACTAGGGGCTTACTAGCCGCGCACCCCTTTACAAGGGGCTGCACGCATGAACAATGAGAGCCAATAAAGCTCAATTTTATTCATTTTTTAAATCATGCTCTGTTTTAAATACATTTTTTCGCACGCCCTTTTTCCAAACTAAGTTCTTCTCTTTTTACAGATGAACAACATGCTACACCCGTCCAGGATACAGCACAAAGGAGACACAGGCGCAGACATGCAGCAGGGACCCGTTACAAGGATTCTTTTCAGATTAAGACCCTGCGTAAACCTTTCTTACTGTCTCTTGTTGATACACATCCCCCGGTTTCTTACCATAACCGAGGAGGAGGCTGGCGTTTTGGCATCGGCCGCGTCAGAAGTTTTCGCGCGTACCTGGACACTAGGGGCTTAGGGCATTGTTCTGCTCGTTATCATAAAGACCGAATACCTTAGGGAGTGTTCGGCGTCTCGAGTTAGGCCTTATATGCATCAGCTCCGAATCGTGTCTTTGGTCAAATGTTGGGTTTGCCCGGCTCCTGTGTTTTGCTGCCTTACGTTCCACTCTATCGGCTAACGCGGCACCAGGAGAACTACTGCGATTATGCCCCGGTTCGGCCGGGTGAGCGCCTCAGTAGAGAAAGCCGAAAACTGACTGTCATGATATAGCGAGAGACTGGTCAACCACTCGATCGACTATCGAAATCTTTAGAATTCCTCCGCTTTGACGAAGGACCGTTTTCCGGTCAGGCACACACGCGCCCCGAGTTCGGAGAGCGCGGTGCCCCTAGGGGCTATATAGTAGCCGCACCATCAAACTCCTATGGCTAAGTGAAAGTGATAAAGCATTATAGTCCGGTTGCCTAGTTTGCTACGCTATCGCCTCCTTCACAGGACCAAGACGTTGTATTAAGTGTGAAAATGCGCTTTTTTGCAAACACCCCCGCACCATGTGCGTGGGGGCTGAAGCCGAAGACTGCCATCTTTCAGGTTATATATATATATACATTAACGGCCGCACAGGAGATATTTCAATACTTGAAACGCACAAGTATAAAAAGCCCTTATATTATAAATATGGTTTTACAAATCATACATGTCATTTGAACATAACGTTTTTCGAGCACTGCGACTCTATTAAACGAGCGCCTTGCAGGACTTCCTCAAAATAGTGTTCGGCGGGTAATCGGCTTCTGTCCGAAACCCGGGATGCAACATCGGTGGCATCCATCTCTGCCCATTATGTTTTGACACGGGCGAGAGCCATCCATGCACCCTCTATGCATGCCGACCGCTTCATCGCCTTGATATGCGGCGCCGCATCAAGGAACTGCTGCACCAAGCTAAAATAACTCTTCGGCTCAGGCCTGTCCGGCCACAGATGAGCCACGACATCCTTCATGGCAAGTCCGGACAACCTGTTCAGCTCAGCCCACTCAGCCAACCGATCGGTTAACGGAAGTGGACGCTCCGGATTATGGAATTGAGACCAAAAGAGCTCTTCCATTTCGTGATCCTTTTGGCTTCGAAAGTGCACGACTGCGTCCGCCGCACTCGCTGCCAAATTCAGATAAGCATCCTCCGCACCCCACAACTGGCCCAACTGAGCATACTTCGGGTCCGTGAACTTCCTACGCAGCAGAAAGGGCTTTCTAGCCGCAATATCCCCGGCCTGACGCAGCTCCTCCTTTATAGCCCTCATCGCGGAGCGGGCATCTTTGGCTTCGGCAGTGGCCTTTTTCAGGTCCTCTTGCTCCGCTCGGCGTTCTCTTTCAAGAAACTCATAGCGGTCGGTAGCATCCTTCAGCTTCACGGCCATTTCGGCCATCTCCTCCCTGCTTCGACAGTGAGCAGCCTTTTCGGCTTTTAGCTCTTCGGCCGCCTTCGAGGCAGCCGCATCACTTTTTCTGGCTTGCTCCTTGGCTCGGGCAAGCTCCGCCCGAAGCTCCTCCATAGCAGCGGCGCCATCTGCATCAAGCATACATGTTGTAAGGCATGGGCATCAGCTCCCTTACTAGGTGACCGCGGAGAAGCCACCTACCTTGTGACTCGTCAAGTCGTTTATTGACCAGCACGATGTCCGCATCCGCAACGTCAAGCTACCGCTTCAGTTCGGCAACTACATCAGTCCGGCTGGCCACCGAACGCCCCGCCACCTGTACGGGAAGGGCGACATCTTATAACTGAGATTATTATCCTCGGCACGCTGTCGTTTTCGGCAACATACCGAGTCTCAGGGGCTACTATCTATACAGGGCGCATTCTAAGCGCAAAACTGTCAAAAAGTATGGTCATTTTTACGTACCTCAAACCCCGTCAGTAAACTTCTGACGGACTCATGCAACCCTCTCTCAGCGGATGAAATCCTTTCAATCACCGTACTCATTAATGTACGGTGATCTTCTGGGATAGACGCCCTCTTGAGCAGATCCTTTAGCTCTCGCGGTCGTACACCAGTTGGTGCCGAACTCTCCGGCCCCGCCGGACTTGGGGAGACCCTCCGCAACGACACCTCAGGGTCGTCCGCCCCGCCTGACGGTGCGGTAGATGGAGGCGTCTCGCTCTCCATCATCTCCGGACGAAGATCCCCCGAAGATGAGCTCTGCTGAGAAGGGCTGAGATCCGAACTACAAGGTAAGAACTTCGGTTATCCTCAGAAATAAAGACAGGGATGTCCCTTATTACAAAACTTCTCTTTTCTACTTACGGCTCGCTGGAGGGCCGATTCCCTTGGGGAAATAGTGCGGCCGGGGTTTCTCCTGGTGCAGGACCCTCCAGGGAAGATTTCTTCCCCCGCTTCGAGGCCTTGGCCTCCGGATCTTTGAAAGCGGTCCTCTTCTCCCCCTGGAGGGAGGGATTCTCGATCCCCCCTTTCTTGAGAGCCTCTTTAGCAGAGGCGGTAGCTTCCCTGTTTCCCCCTTCGCCCTGTTCTAAAGGCACAGCCTCCAGCATCTTGGCTAACACGGGATCCGGCGTGGTCTCAGGGAGGGGGGCCGGACACCTTATTAGCTTTGCTTCTGCCATCCACTCCTGTTCAGGAGACAACTTTTTAAAGAGCAAGAATTATGATGAATATACAGATAGCACGTCCGGGTACGGGAACTACTTACTTGAGTATCCGGGCGATTGCAGCTTAGGTCGGCATCCTCGGTCAAGTCCGGACACATCTCTTGTGATCCGAAGAACAGTTTGTACATCTCCACGGGCGTCGCACCCATGAAGTGGCGAAGAGCTCGCGGTCCCTCCGGATTGAATTCCCACAGCCGGAGAGGGCGACGTTTGCAGGGCAGAAGGCATCGGATCAGCATAACCTGCACCACTACAACCAGATTGATCTCCCTCTCTTGGAGGTCTCGAATCCGGCCCTGCAGTATTGGTACGTCCTTGGACGGCCCCCAGTCAAGCCCTTTGTTGACCCATGATGCCAGCCGCTGCGGAGGGCCCGAGCGAAAGGCAGGTGGCGCCACTTGCCTGGTGCCCCTGGGAGCGGTGATGTAGAACCACTCCTGTTGCCACAAACCAAGCTCCTCTTGAAAAGAGCCCTCGGGCCATGGAGCATCGGCCCTCTTGCTTATAACAGCCCATCCGCACTCTGCCTGTCGCCCCTCGATCATCTTCGGCTCCACGTTGAAGGTCTTAAGCCACAATCCGAAGTGAGGGGTAGTGTGGAGAAGATGAGATGCGGAGGATGGACTCCGGAGCCAAGTCATGGAATTCCAGCCCATAATAAAACATGAGCCCCCTCACGAAGGGGTCCGTCGGGAAGCCTAAACCCCGACGGAAGTGAGACATGAACACCACGCTCTCACCAGGCTCGGGGGTGGGAATAACTTGCCCTTGGGCGGGCAGCCTATGCGAAATCTCGCAGGTTAGATACCTGGCGTCTCTCAGCTTTAGCACGTCCTCTTCCGTGACGGAAGAGGGCATCCACCAGCCCTGTAGGTCGGAGCCGGACATTGTCGAAGGTCCGAGGCGCCCGAATCTGGAGCCTTGGGTGTTGGAACTCGGGGCGAGGGGCGGATTCGATTAAGGATTGAAGAAAAGGAACATGCCTTGGTCTCATTATAAAGGGGTAGAATACCAAGAGCCGTCCCAGGGACCGTTTGGAACTCGCCTTCGATGGAGGGGGCGTGGCAACGGGCGCGGTTGGGTTACCCACATCCGTATTGATGAGAATCCCGGAATAAGGGGGCACGATCTCTGCTTTGATAAGACGTGCCAAGGAAACCGCTTCGCTAAACGAGCTGAGGTGGAACAATAAAAACAATTCGAGTAAAGGCTTGGCCGTGGCGTGATGTCATGCTACGAAGTACGTCAGCAGATTGAAGTTGTGTAAATATTATTCTCTCTACGGTGGTATGTGGAATTTATTTTGCAGAGCCGGACACTATCTTGGTGTTCACAATCTTCTATGAATTATTCGGAGGAGGAACCCGCCTTGCAATGCCGAAGACAATATGCGCGCCGGACTCGTCGTCATTGAAGCCTGGTTCAGGGGCTACTAAGGGAGTCCTGGACTAGGGGGGTCCGGATAGCCGAACTATCATCATTGGCCGGACTCCAAGACTGTGAAGATACAAGATTGAAGACTTCGTCCCGTGTCCGGATGGGACTTTCCTTGGCGTGGAAGGCAAGCTTGGCAATACGGATATGTAGATCTCCTACCATTGTAACCGACTCTGTGTAACCCTAGCCCTCTCCGGTGTCTATATAAACTGGAGAGTTTTAGTCCATAGGACGACCAACAATCATACCATAGGCTAGCTTCTAGGGTTTAGCCTCCTTGATCTCATGGTAGATCTACTCTTGTACTACCCATATCATCAATATCAATCAAGTAGGAGTAGGGTTTTACCTCCATCGAGAGGGCCCGAACCTGGGTAAAAACATCGTGTCCCTTGTCTCCTGTTACCATCCGCCTAGACGCACAGTTCGGGACCCCCTACCCAAGATCCGCCGGTTTTGACATCGACAATAGGGCTCGAAATTAGAATAAGGCAACGCTCGTCTGCGGCGGGAGAATCACGTATACCATTCCGTCGAATGAGAAGTCGTCGAACGCATAATTGGTGACCCTTCCATAGAGCCCACGGGAAAGAAACTTAAGGCTAAATATGAGAAACTTAATGCTAAATATGAGAAACTTAACTCCATATGGCTCAGAAAAAGGAGGTTTACAATGCTCGCCGGTGACGCACACTGAACAACTATATATATATATCACCTAGTGCCTCATTTCAATGAGGAGCCCGTCAAGGCGCAAAAATCAGAAAGATACTTAGTGAAGAAGATTGAGACACTTAACACGATAGAGTCGCCGAACGCATATTTTGTCACCCTTTCCTAGATCTCAAGGGAAGAAACTTAGGTGTAAATATGAGAAACTTAACAACACATGGCTCAAAAAGAGGAGGTTTCCGACGCTTACCGGTTACGCACACCTATATATATTCCACCTAGTGCCTCGTTTTAATGAGCTACGCATCCATATGCTCCAAATATCAATGGTCATTTGATCACCATCCGTCTCCACTGGCACTGGTTGAGAGATTTTTCCTTGTCGTGAGAAAATTGCACCTAGTGCCTTGTCGAGGGATGGCTAATGCACATTTGGAAACCACCCCTCTCCCATCACCTACTCAATAGAGGTTATGAAAAAGGAAATTAGTGCTAGAATTTAGAAAGTTAACTACAAGGGAGCTCGATAGAGGTGATTTTAGTAACAACTCTCGATAGACGGGTATCTGACTCCTCGTTAGATGTATCTATGTCTAATAAGTGGTCTAATATATTATGAAAGGGAAGTGCTGGGATTGGAATTTTTTTGAAACCTGTGATAGTGGGAGAGTCTCCCACTGTGATATATTACTTTCAAAAAGTTACACTGTACATTGTACAAGAGCTATACATAGAGCACCCCTTACCACTTTGTGGTTTTAGGGGGAGGCAAGACTAGAAAGCAAAACTAGTCAGAAGGTAGGGAGTCTAAGAGTAGGAAGATAAAATCTTTCATGTTATCTTTCACCCTATACTGTAGTAAGCCAAAGTCTGTTTTAAATCTAGCTAGCCAAGAATTATAGGAGGGGCTGATATTCCTGAAAAGCTTGTCATTCCTCTCCTTCCATATACTCCAAGATGCTTGCAGAAAGGCCTCCATGAACATAGGTTTGTTCCAATTTTGCTTGGCCGTTTCCAACCAAGTCAACCACGTAGTATGATGTTCAGGGTTCATCCCAAGTTTTGACCAACAATACTTGCTGAATGGGCAGTTCAGGACCATGTGGTCCACATCTTCTTGTGCTTGACCACAAAGGAGGCAATTTAGGTCATCTCCCACATTATAGTGCCTTCTCTTGAGCATTTCTCTTGTATTTAAGCGATCAGAAAGGAGGAGCCAACCAAAAACTTTTATCTTGATTGTAACTTTGGACTTCCACAACCATTGGTATGTTTTATGAGCTTTGACATCCCTCAAGCAGAATTTATAAAATCTTCGCGCAATATATTCTGTGGAGCCCCATGAGTAAGACCACAAGTCTTTAGTGGTCAAATCATCGTGTAAACAATATGGGCTACAAGGCGTTGGATGTCCTGAACTTCTGCATGTGCCTCAATGGAGAGGGGTAGATGGAACGCCTCATCTAAGGAAGAGACATGAAGAAAATTTTGGACTGAGACATCTTCATTCTTGGCAAATGAAAAGGCCCTTGGGTGTGAGTCAGCTAGAGTCTGATCAAGCCAGAGGTCTTTCCACATGAGCACATTATCACCACGGTTAACTTCAACTTTGGAGATGCCACGATAGGTTGGAGTTAGTTTGAGAACCTCTCTCCACCAGAACGAGCCACATGGATCAGAAGCATGTGGTATCTTATCTGTGTAGTATGTAGACCAGATGAGATCAACCCAAGGGAGGTCGTGATGGTTATAGAATTTGTGTAAATATTTGAGGAGAAGAGCGTCACTTTGAATTTTTAAATTGATGATCCCGAGGCCTCCGCTTTCTTTTGGGCGACAAATCCTATCCCAGGCAACCAAAGAATTGCATTTCTCCGCTTGCTCAGTCTTTTTTGTCCAGAGACATTTCCGACGAATCTTGTCCAATAATTCCAAGATTTTCGGTGGAAATTTGAGTGTGCATAGAGCAAAAATTATGAGTGATGTGATGACAGTGTTTAGCAAGGAGATCTTGGCCCCATATGACATCATAGACAGAGTAGAAGATAATCTTTGTTCCACAGAGCATACCATCGACATAAGGTCTTGAATAGAGGTTTTACCAGTCCCCAGGAGAAGGCCTAGGTAAGTGAACGACATATTTCCAACTTTGCATTCAAAGATGTTAGCAAGCTCATTTGTAAGGTCATCATCACAATTCAACGGTATGAGTGTGGACTTATGGAAATTTATATTCAGACCAATGGAAATGGAAAAATCATTAAGGATTCCTTTCATAGTATGTGCTTGAGCTGGACATGCTGGCATGATGATTATTGTGTCATCCGCATATTGAATAAAAGGGTAGTCAAGTTGTCGATGTCTTTCAAATGGCAGGTGGATCTTCCCCTGTCGAAAAGCGTCATTAATGGCAGCTTGGAGGAGATCAGCTACAGTAACAAAGAGGAGGGGGGACAAGGGGTCTCCTTGCCGAACACCACTTTTGCAGTGAAATTGCCTGCCTGGAACACCGTTGAGAAGCACTGAAGATTTACCAGAAGAAAAAATGGATTTGATCCAGGAAAGCCACTTGTCATTGAAGCCCATATGTTGCATAATCTCAAGCATAGCACCATGTTCAATTGTGTCGAATGCTTTGGCGAAGTCAAGTTTTAGTAGAACTATTTTCTTTTTGGAAACTTCGCACTGATGGATGTACTCGAAGGCCCAAGCAAGGCAGTCTTGTATAGTTCTTCGTTTGATGAAACCGTATTGATTTCGGTGAACCAGCTTGCGAATGATCTTTTGGAGACGGTTGGCCAAAAGCTTAGTGATTATTTTGAGGCAGCAATTTAGCAATGTGATAGGGTGAAAATCGTTAACTGTCTCAGGCGAAGGGACTTTTGGAATTAGTGTGATGAAGCCCTCATTGATGCTTTCCAAGTTTAGGGTCCCGTCATGGAACTGCTCACAAAGTTTGTAGAAGTCTTCTTTGATTATGTGCCAGCAAGATTTAATGAATTGACCCGTAAAACCATCGGGGCCTGGAGCTCTATCGGCCGGCATTTCTTTGACAACATCATCGATTTCTTGTTTGGAGAAAGGGGCAGTAAGCAGGTCCAAGTCATCTCTTCTTTTGATGATATTAGGAAGATCAAATTTCATATTATAACCACGAGAAGACCCAGCCTGTCCTTGTAGGTGTGGTAGATAAGAGCCTCTTTTCCAGCATGGTCTTCCACAGATGTGCCATTATCAAGCCGAAGATTGGTTATGTTGTTTCTTCTGTATCTTTCTGAAGCAAGGGCTTTAAGAAATTTTGGGTCTTCATCTCCTAATTGAACCCAGCGAATTGTGCATCTTTTTTTCCAGTATTGCGTCTGATAATTTAACAGGCGAAGAATGTGCTTTTTTAGGATTGTCCTAAAGTTGCGTTCTGGGATTGACAAAACCCTCTTATTTTCACGAGCATCAAGATCTGCCAGAGTGGAGTTTGAATTTTCAATTGCAATGCTAAGTTTAGATATCCTTTTACTCCAGTGCTTGAGTTCATATCTTAACATTTTAAACTTGTGGCATAGCACAGTGGCAGCATTAGTAGAATTGACTGATCTATTCCAAACCTCTGAGACAAGCTCCATAAACCCTGGATGTTGCACCTAGAATGATTCAAACCTGAATATGTTACTTTTTGGAATTGTAGTTTCAATGGTCACAACACAAGGAATGTGATCAGAGACTAGCTTCCCAAGGGGTTTTACCAAAGTATTTGGATATGTAACAGTCCAATTAGTGGTGGTTAGAAACCAATCCAGTTGTTCAAGCAAAGGTTGCTGTTGCATGTTACTCCATGTATATGCCTTGCCTTTAATTGGAAGCTCAATGAGCCCCTGAGATCGGATAAAATCATTAAATGTGATCATGTCATTAATGTTACCACCTGGTTTATTGCGATTAGAGGGACTTCAGATGTAATTAAAATCACCCATTAGTAACCAATCTTCAGTAGCAGGGATGTTTAAGTTGAGGAGCCAATTTGTGTAATCCACTCTGAGATCACCTTGACATGGTCCATATATGTTTACAAGGGTCCATTCTTGAGCCGATTGTGTGGATTTGAATTTAATTACTAGAGTGAATTCTTCTTCCATAAGAACCGTACCAGTGAAAATAGAGCTGTTCCAAATTGTTGCAATGCCTCCAGAGGCTCCTTGAGAGGGAATATAAGCATATTTATC
Source organism: Triticum aestivum (assembly GCF_018294505.1). Classification (NCBI taxonomy): domain Eukaryota; kingdom Viridiplantae; phylum Streptophyta; class Magnoliopsida; order Poales; family Poaceae; genus Triticum; species Triticum aestivum. Next base: position 164,312,986 of record NC_057798.1, on the reverse strand, counting down.
AAATCTTTTAGGACAGCAAGACTTAATGAACATATTATCAAAAGAGGGATTTTTGGTTTCTTGCAGGCAAATCACAGCACAACCACTAGAGGAAATAGCGTTCGATAGAGCCAAAAGCTTAGGGTCTGAGTTCAGGCCCCGGACGTTCCAACAAAGTACGTTCCAGTTCGAAAGAAGTACCATTTAAAAGCAAAATAAAAAACAAGCGAAATTAAGCATTTGATGGGCCCCCCTCCTGATCAGCAAGAAGCACATCTTCAGTGAGTTCTTTAGGAGGAATGGCACACCTGGTGGATCCAAAGTGCTGTATCTCAGTGATTGACAGTGGTGGGGGCACTGCAGCAGATTGTTCGTCAGACAAATCAGTTATGACAACTGCAGATGCCATATTTGGGATCACTCTTGGTTTAACTTTGGAGGTCTTGGCCTTGCTGTCAGTGATGAGAGGCACTTTGAAGCCATCATACTTGTTGGAGCGATTGCTGTGGTGAACCTGCATGACAGAGATTGGAGCTTTGTTTTTACCACGTTTGCCCTGAGACACTCCAACAGAGGAGTCCCCAAGCACAGAATCTGGATCAGTCATTGCTACACCATCAAAAGGTGTCACCAGATCGTCATTGAGCTCAGTTATAGTGACTGTGCTAGACTGAATAGTGGGTGATTCACTAGCAACAATAGACCAAAGCTGCGTGAAAGAGTTGTAAGTACCTGCAGCATCAAGAGAGGTGACAGTAGCAGAAGCATCCAACTGTCCATCTTCAGTATTAGTCACAACTAACTGGATATTCAGACTTGCAGGTTTAATACCATAAGCATGCACCCAGGGCCCAAAGGTGGCCAAAGTAGGCATGATCTTGCTAGACAAAAAGTTGCTAACATGTACATATGACAGAGGCTCATTCAAAAGCATGGAGCTGATCATCTCAGAATCTGCAGAGAAGCTAATGTTTATACCAGCATTTGAAACCTGAATATTGAACTGGAATTGCTGCAGAGCCATCGGAGGGCCAACGACAGACTCAGCAGAATTGTTACTGATCACCAAATCTTGAGAGGGAGCAGGACTAAAGACCAAAGAACTGCCTCGCTGCAAGGCTTGTAAAATGTTGACTGGGACAAGAACCAAAGCCTCAGAATCAGAGCTAGTGGCAGAGCTGCTCTGAAGGGAAATGGAGTCATTCCATGCTACCGCAGGGCTGTCCCGAAGATTGTTAGGTGGATGGATACCATTATGAACCTGCAGCCCTTCATTGGCTAACCACTCTTGGAAGTTATACAAAGCCGCATGTGTCTATGGAGGAGAAGGTGGCCATTCACCCCAGTTTGGTTGGAATTCCACTTCAACATTCTGCAAACCCTCATCATTGTTTGTAGCAGCAGCATTGTTGGCAGCCCGCTGCTGGGCCATCCAGTTATTGAGTTGCAGCTGATAGAGCTGCTCAGCAGTAAGCTCATCACCGTATAGAGGATGTGGAATACCATTGTCAGGTTGAGGATCTTCTCCTGCAGGTGGAACTTCAGGCAGATGCGCGTTCCAGTCACTACTACGCAGCATGGTGACACAAACAGTCCAACAGTGCCTATCTCCACCCAGCTGTCGGATTACTAGACTCTTTGGAACAAGGCGGAGACTAATGACTTTTACACGGATCAGAACAAGTTTCCTGTCACCCCTCGGATTATGCCAATGCATGAGACTACCAAAGCTGTCCATAGATCTATGCAGGTAATGGTAAGTCTGATAATCATAGGGGAAGCCCACATACAGGATCCAAACCGCAGGGCCATAGGTGGTGAGCCTCATATTCAGAGCTTCATCGTGCGGCACAAAAGAGACAATAGTGTTCATATCCCCTTCAACCTCGGCATCAATCTCAAAGGTTGTTCCCACAACATTATCACGCACTAAAGGATTTGCAAACCCAAAGATAGCAATGCCCAGGGGATGATCATCAACTTCAAACGAGAAAAAATGGGATTCATGCAGCAAGCCAGTGATTACCTCCCTTAGAGCAGCTTTCTGATGATGTGGAACATGTCTGTTGACCTCGTCAATGGCGAGAAAATCATGGTTGAGGGGGGGAATAGGATGCATCACCATGTCGCCACGAACCACTCTGTTCTTCGGCCCCAGCTCGATCGTCATCCCCGTGGGGATGTAGGGGACGACATTCACAGGGTAGTTGGCCATTGTAGCAGGTGGAGGAGAGCTCGAGGGGGAAGAAACAGGGGAGATGGAATGCAGAGCGGCAGGCTGGGTCAATTTGGGTTGCCAAACTAGTAGCCCCGCCCCCCTCTTCCTCCAACAGGAGATTGCCAGGTGTCCAGTCAGACCGCAGGCGGCACAATTAAGGGAGTGTGTTGATTTTCTTACTAGTTTTTGATGCAGCCTCAGTTGGTCATTGAACATAGCAGGGCAAGTGGGGATATGATTCCGACTGACCGGCGATTTGACATGGCCTTGGGGAGCAGCATCAGTAATGACCAAGGCAGAAGTTGGAATATGAGTAGCCTGGGCGGATATGTTGGGAATATTTTCCTGGAAGGAATGAACAGTAGAGGGGCCCATCTTAGGCTGCCACCAAAGATATGCACAATCTAAATTGCCACAATCAGAGAAAGAGTGGCCCAACAGGTTGTAATGCGTGCAAAATAGCTTCGAGGGACACAAAGAGGACACATGCCCATCAGAGAGGCACACTACACATGTTGGGCCAAAGGAAGCTGGGGGCCCAAATCCTTTTGATGTCTTGTCGGCGGGCTGCTGAAGTTGTGCTTGATCCATGATGCCAAAAGACTCAGGACATTCCCACCCCAGATGGCCCATAGAATTGCATTTAAAGAAAATATTCAATTTGTTGCAGATAAAGGTTGAGGGTGGAACCGAGCCAATATCCCAAGTTTTGGCAATCTCCAAGTCATTATAGCCAGCCTGTCTATAGTCCAAAATATGCAGCAGAATAAAATTTGGGATAGAATTCCAGCATTCATTTCTGTAATTAGTGCCAATAAATGTTGTTTCCTTGCACTGCTTGTCGGAAATAATGACTGATTCAAATTTACCAAAACAAATGCCACTGACTAAGGCCGGATCACTTACAGGTCTTGAATGAAAATTTCCAAAAATAATATTGGGCTGCGATTGGGGAATGTCTGATGTGTTGGGAATGGCCATAGTATCATCAAGAACATCACCATGAGTAGGCTTGTTGAGATCAATAGTAGATGGAAAACCGAATTTAACTAACTCTTTTGAAGAATAGTCAGCCTCCAAACGATTAGCTTGCAAAAATGCAAGATTAGATTTGATAGCCATAGGGGAGCGTAAAGATATCTCATTGAGCTCCTGGTCCGAATGCCATGTAGAGTTCTCCAAAGAGAAATTCCAAGAGTTGTGACGATAAAGATTGAAATGACAGATGAAATCTGGCCAAATGCGATCCTTAAGCCCATATATGAAATGCCCCACTTTATTGGAAGCGAGAGAGAACCAAAGTGTCTGCTAGCCAAATGTTTAACACGAAAACCAATGGATGATCCACCAATACAACATTGTAGAGAAAGTCCCACTGATTCTTCAGAAAGAGAAAACAAGGCAGAAGAGAAGGCCACAACCAGAAAGAATTCCTTGGCCGAAGCAGAGGGTGAAAAATGGACTGCGGATCCAAACCTTGCACGCACCTGCGCCTCCATCGCTTGCCCGGGGGAGAAATCCCAGTGTAGAAGTCCCTCCATGGATCAAAGTTAGAGATCGCCATACGTGTGGGTGGAGGTGGTGGGAGGAGAGGTGGGAGGAGAGCTGGGAGGAGGAGCCATCTCCATGGATCAAAGTTAGAGATCGCCATATGTGTAGATTTGATTTTTTTCGTGAGGTAAGAATTTTGGGTCCCTGCAGTAAGCAACGTATGTTTATGTCTACAAGCTCGGAAGACAGCATGTCACCCGATACATAGATGATGTACTCATGACAAACAAATCTCGTGTATCCTTCGGTATATGGCTCACTCGATGCACATTTTCCCACAATCCCTCCCCCGTCACGTACTCCAAGAGGTCACGGAGAACAAACTTAGTGCCTAATTAGGAAACTTAACTACATCAAGCTCAAAAGAGGTGATTTTGGGGCTGGATCTGATGCCCTCATATCTCAGCCCTCGTAGTGTGAACGTATTTCATGCGTTCTAGAAAAGACTTTGCAGGTGAATATAAAATATACTTCGGTCGATGGATGGCGCGATGCTCCTTTGGTCACCATCCCACTCCTCTCATGTTTGTTGAGAGATTTTGCAACGACGAGTACCGACCTGAAATATACACAATGGTCTCTTATCATGAGGTGTTGGTTTAATAACCATGTGGAAATGCTGAAGGAAGACGCAAAAATCAGAAAGAAACTTAGTTAAGAAGATTGCTAAACTTAACATGATAGGGCTTGAAATTGGAATTAGGCAACCGTTCGTCTGCCGCAGGAGAATCACGTGTACCGTTTGATCGAACAGGAGTCGTCGAAAGCATAATTGGTGACCCTTCGATAGAGCTCACGGGAAAGAAACTTAAGGCTAAATATGAGAAACTTAACTCCATATGGCTTAGAAAAAGGAGGTTTACAACGCTCGTCGGTGACACACACCGAACACTTATATATATTCCACCTAGTGCCTCATTTAAGTGAGCAGCCTGCCTAGGCGCAAAAATCAGACAGAAACTTAGTGAAGAAGATTGAGAAACTTAACACGATAGAGCCGGCGAACGCATATTTGGTCACCCTTCCCAAGAGCTCACGGGAAAGAAACTTAGGGGTAAATATGAGAAACATAACTACATATGGCTCAAAAAGAGGAGGTTTACGATGCTCACCGGTTACGCACACCTATATATACTAGTAATTTGTACGTGCTTTGCACGTTATATTATTATGAGTAATCACAATACTAAATCATTTAAACTAAAACTAAATCGCCTTATGATAAAACTATCATGCAAATTTCAAAAGTACATTTGTGTCTTCGAGTGGGAACTCATGGAAACTTTTTTTTTGCTATTCACATCAAACAACAGTAGCACAATGAATTCCTATACGAAGAATGCTTTAGAAAAAGCATACACTTTTCCAAGAGAAATGTTATTGTTATTGACATGCTTGTGAAATATTTTTAAAATTCAAATTTGAAATATATAGTAAATTAGTTTGACGCAGTAATTTTCACACCTTTAAATCAGAGGTTTCTTATAAAATCTATTTTCTTTGTGTATCCTCAACCTCACAGTGTGTTAAATAACTTAACATCCTGTTAAGAAAAATAAAGTCAAATCAAAATCAAAATTTTCTACAGGTTTTTCAAATATTTCTCTCAGCGACCAACAATATTGCCATGTGTACACTCTTTTCTTCACCTGCAAACCAAAATGTGTACAGTCTTTTCTACAGCACCCTACTTCTTTTGAGAAAGTAAAAGGTGCTTCCATGCCTGTAGCACTCCGTGAGATGTAAATTGCTCCTGTAGTAGTATAGGCTGCTAGCCTCTACATGCACCTGGTCTAGATAGTTCGAGCATGTGCATGTAAATACTCGCTGTTGGAATATTTAATTCTTCACTGCAGCAGACCGCTATGCTGCAGGCCAACAGCACGTGCGTGAAAACTCTGGAAGATCCAGATTGGCAGCGTTTTGGCGCGCGTCCGTACAACGCGAATCCAGGGAACATCAGCAGTTGGATCAATCGAGTCTGGTATTGATAAACAGTGGAGATTCACCTGGTGTAACGAATCGACGACTAAGGGTTTTGCTTCTAGGACACGATGAACGGGTACCCCATGTTCAAAAAATGATGTACTATAGTAGTAGAGATTCCAACTGGTGACTCGTTTTAATGAGCTACGCATCCATATACTGCAAATATCAATGGTCATTTGATCACCATCCGTCTCCGCTGGCACTGGTTGAGAGATTTTGCCTTGTCGTGACAAAATTGCACCTAGTGCCTTGTCATAGGCGAATCAGATATGTTCTTCTATCGAGGGATGGCCAATGCACATTTGGAAACCACCCCTCTCCCATCACCTACTCAATAGAGGTTATGAAAAAGAAACTTAGTGCTAAAATTGAGAAACTTAACTACTAGGGAGCTCGACATATGTGATTTCAGTAGCAACTTCCGATAGACGGGTATCTCAGTCCTCGTTGGATGTATCTATGTCTAATAAGTGGTCTAATATATTATGAAAGGGAAGTGCTGGGATTGGATTTTTCATGAGGTAAGAATTCTGGGTCCCTGCAGTGAGCAACGTATGTATATGTCTACAAGCTTAGAAGATAGAATGTCACCCTATGCATAGATGACGTAATGATGACAAACAAATCTCATGTATCCTTCCGTTTACGGCTCACTCAATGCATATTTTCCCACAATCCCTCCCCTGTCACGTACTCCTAGAGCTCACGGAGAACAAACATAGTGCCTAATAAGGAAACTTAACTACATCAAGCTCGAAAGAGGTGATTTTGGCGATGAACCTGATGCCCTCATTTCTTAACCCTCGCCGTGTGAATGTATTTCATGCGTTTTGGAAAAGACTTCGCAGGTGAATATCAAATATACTTCGGCCGATGGATGGCGCGATGCTCCTTTGGTTACCATCCCTCTCCTCTTATGTTTGTTGAAAGATTTTGCAACGGCGAGCACCGACCTCAAATATACACAATGGTCTCTTATCATGAGGTGTTGGTTTAATAACCATGTGGAAATGCTGAAGGAAGGCGCAAAAATCAGAAAGAAACTTAGTGAAGAAGATTGATCAACTTAATATGATAGGGCTCGAAATTGGAATTAGGCAACACTCGTCAGCGGCGGGAGAATCACGTGTACCGTTCGATCGAATGACGAGTCGTCGAACGCATAATTGGTGACCCTTCCGTAGAGCTCACGGTAAAAAAAATTAAGGATAAATATGAGAAACTTAACTCTATATGGCTCAGAAAAAGGAGGTTTACAACGCTCGCCGGTGACGCACACCGAACACAGATATATATTCCACCTAGTGCCTCATTTCAATGAGTAGCCTGCCTAGGCGCAAAAATCATAAAGAAACTTAGTGACGAAGATTGAGAAACTTAACATGATAGAGTCGGCGACCGCATATTTGGTCACCCTTCTGCAGAGCTCACGGGAAAGAAACTTGGGGGTAAATATGAGAAACTTAACTCCATATGGCTCAAAAAGAGGAGGTTTCCGACGCTCACCGGTTACGCACACCTATATATATTCCACCTAGTGCCTCGTTTTAATGAGCTACACATCCATATGCTACAAAATATCAATGGTCATTTGTAAACATCCGTCTCCGCCGACACTGGTTGAGAGATTTTGCCTTGTCATGAGAAAATTGCACCTAGTGCCTTATCATAGGCGAATCAGATATGTTCTTCTATCAAGGGATGGCCAATGCATATTAGGAAACCAACCCTCTCCCATCACCTGCTCAATAGAGGTTATGAAAAAGGAACTTAGTGCTATAATTGAGAAACTTAACTACAAGGGAGCTCGACATATGTGATTTCAGTAGCAACTCTCGTAGTGTGAACGTATTTCAAGCGTTCTAGAAAAGACTTCGCAGGTGAATATCAAATATACTTTGGTCGATGGATGGCGCGATGCTCCTTTGGTCACCATCCCTCTCCTCTCATATTTGTTGAGAATTTTGCAACGACGAGTACCGAGCTGAAATATACACAATGGTCTCTTATCATGAGGTGTTGGTTTAATAACCATGTGGAAATGCTGAAGGAAGGCGCAAAAATCAGAAAGAAACTTAGTGAAGAAGATTGATAAAATTAATATGATAGGGCCCGAAATTGGAATTAGGCTACACTCATTTGCAGCGGGAAAATCACGTGTACCGTTTGATCGAACGACGAGTCATCGAACGCATAATTGGTGACCCTTCCGTAGAGCTCACGGGAAAGAAACTGAAGGATAAATATGAGAAACTTAACTCCATATGGCTCAGAAAAAGGAGGTTTACAACGCTCGCCAGTGACGCACACCGAACACCTATATATATTCCACCTAGTGCCTCATTTAAATGAGTAGCTTTCCTAGGCGCAAAAATCAGAAAGAAACTTAGTGAAGAATATTGAGAAACTTAACATGATAGAGTCAGCGAATGCATATTTGGTTACCCTTCCATAGAGCTCACGGGAAAGAAACTTAGGGGTAAATATGAGAAACTTAACTCCATATGGCTCAAATGGAGGAGGTTTTCTACGCTCACCGGTTACGCACACCTATATATATTCCACCTAGTGCCTCGTTTTAATGAGCTATGCATCCATATGCTGCAAATATCAATGATCATTTTGGTTGAGAGATTTTGCAACGACGAGTACCGACTTGAAATATACATAATGGTCTCTTATCATGAGGTGTTGGTTTAATATCCATGTGGAAATGCTGAAGGAAGGCGCAAGAATCAGAAAGAAACTTAGTGAAGAAGATTGATAAACATAACATGATAGGGCTCGAAATTGGAATTAGGCAACGCACGTTTGCCGTGGGAGAATCACGTGTACCGTTCGATCGAACAAGCAGTCGTCAAACGCATAATTGGTGACCCTTCCGTAGAGCTCATGGGAAAGAAACTTAAGGCTAAATATGAGAAACTTAACTCCATATGGCTCAGAAAAAGGAGGTTTGCAATGCTCGCTGGTGACGCACACCGAACACCTATATATATTCCACCTAGTGCCTCATTTAAATGAGCAGCCTGTCTAGGCGCAAAAATCAGAAAGAAACTTAGTGAAGAAGATTGAGAAACTTAACATGATAGAGTCGGCGAACACATATTTGGTCACCCTTTCGTAGAGCTCACGGGAAAAAACTTAGGGGTAAATATGAGAAACTTAACTACATATGGCTCAAAAAGAGGAGGTTTCCGGCGCTCACCGATTATGCACACCTATATATATTCCACCTAGTGCCTCGTTTGAGTGAGCTACGCATCCATATGCTGCAAATATCAAGGGTCATTTGATCACCATCCGTCTCCGCTGGCACTGGTTGAGAGATTTTGCCTTGTCGTGAGAAAATTGCACCTAGTGCCTTGTCATAGGCGAATCAGATATGTCTTCTATCGAGGGATGGCCAATGCGCATTTCGAAACCACCCCTCTCCCATCACCTACTCAATAAAGGTTATGAAAAAGGAACTTAGTGCTAAAATTGAGAAACTTAACTACAAGGGAGCTCGACATATGTGATTTCAGTAGCAACTTCCGATAGACGGGTATCTCAGTCCTCATTGGATGTATTTATGTCTAATAAGTGGTCTAATATATTATGAAAGGGAAGTGCTGGGATTGGATTTTTTGTGAGGTAAGAATAATGGGTCCCTGAAGTGAGCAAAGTATGTATATGTATACAAGTTTGGAAGATAGAATGTCACCCTATACATAGATGACGTACTAATGACAAACAAATCTCATGTATCCTTCGGTATATGGCTGACTCGATGCACATTTGCCCACAATCCCTCCCACGTCAAGTACTCCTAGAGCTCACGGAGAACAAACTTAGTTCCCAATTAGGAAACTTAACTACATCAAGCTCAAAAGAGGTGATTTTGGCGATAGACCTGATGCCCTCATATCTCAACCCTCGTCGTGTAAACGTATTTCATGCGTTCTAGGAAAGACTCGCAGGTGAACATCAAATATACTTCGGCCGATGGATGGCGCGATGCTCCTTTGGTCACCATCCCTCTCCTCTCATGTTTGTTGAGAGATATTGCAACGGCGTGTGCCGACCTGAAATATACACAATGGTCTCTTATCATGAGGTATTGGTTTAATAACCATGTGGAAATGCTGAAGGAAGGCGCAAAAATCAGAAAGAAACTTAGTGAAGAAGATTGATAAACTTAATATGAGAGGGCTCGAAATTGTAATTAGGCAACACTCATCTGCCGCGGGAGAATCACGTGTACCGTTCGATCGAACGACGACTCGTCGAATGCATAATTGGTGACCCTTCCGTAGAGCTCACGGGAAAGAAACTTAAGGATAAATATGAGAAACTTAACTCTATATGGCTCAGAAAAAGGAGATTTACAATGCTCGCCGGTGACGCACGCCGAACACACATATATATTCCACCTAGTGCCTCATTTAAATGAGCAGCCTGCCTAGGCGCAAAAATCATAAAGAAACTTAGTGACGAAGATTGAGAAACTTAACATGATAGAGTCGGCGAACGCATATTTGGTCACCCTTCTGTAGAGCTCACGGGAAAGAAACTTGGGGGTAAATATGAGAAACATAACTCCATATGGCTCAAAAAGAGGAGGTTTCCGACGCTCACCGGTTACACACACCTATATATATTCCACCTAGTGCCTCGTTTTAATGAGGTACACATCCATATGCTGCAAATATGAATGGTCAATTGATCAACATCCGTCTCCGCCGGCACTTGTTGAGAGATTTTGCCATGTCATGAGAAAATTGCACCTAGTGCCTTGTCATAGGCGAATCAGATATGCTCTTCTATCGAGGGATGGACAATGCACATTAGGAAACCAACCCTCTCCCATCACCTGCTCAATAGAGGTTGTGAAAAAGGAACTTAGTGCTATAATTGAGAAACTTAAGTACAAGGGAGCTCGACCTATGTGATTTCAGTAGCAACTCTCGTAGTGTGAACGTATTTCATGCGTTCTAGACAAGTCTTCGCAGGTGAATATCAAATATACTTCGGTCGATGGATGGCGAGTACCGACCTGAAGTATACACAATGGTATCTTATGATGAGGTGTTGGTTTAATAACCATGTGGAAATGCTGAAGGAAGGCGCAAAAATCAGAAAGAAACTAAGTGAAGAAGATTGATAAACTTAATATGATAGGGCTCGAAATTGGAATTTGGCAACACTCATCTGCAGCGGGAGAATCATGTGTACCGTTCGATCGAACGACGAGTCGTCGAACGCATAATTGGTGACCCTCCCATAGAGCTCACGGGAAAGAAACTTAAGGATAAATATGAGAAACTTAACTTCATATGGATAAAAAAAAGGAGGTTTAAAACGCTCGCCGGTGACGCACACCGAACACATATATATATACTAGCACAAATGCCCGTGCGTTGCAACGGGAGAGATTGTTACACGTCTCATGCCTCCACTTATTCCCCCCTTCCTCGTCTCAGTCCGCCACATGCACTTGTGTTGCAACGAGATAAAATTTCCTTATGTTGAAGAGCGCTCCATTTATGTTTCAAAGCAAATGTGCAAGTGGGTTGCAACAGGAGAAATAAATGCTTGCACGCCCGAACCATCCAAGTTGTCAATTCTAATGTTTGCTACCATCACAACACCAGTCTCTGTTAAACTTGATGCATGCATCCTCCCAAGTCCAAACTTAATCACCAATTACCAAACTTGATGCATACATCGTTACGAACTAAATCACCAATTACGTGAAGTAGATAACAGTGTAGTTAAACAACTAAACTTATAAGTAGTGAAGGAAGTCGAGGCCCTCCTGGTGAATGGATGAAGAACCTTGTTAAGATTGGTCGTAGTAAAAAATGTGTTAGCCACGTTAAGGCTGTAGTTGGTAGACAACGCATGGCCTATTGGCTGTGAATTTTGGAGTTCTTCTTTAAAAGTTAGGATAGTTACACAACAATGTGAACTGTTCATAAAATTCCAGTTTCCACGCAAAACCCGAAAATTTTGCGAGTGGAAATGTAATCTCGACGCTAGGTATGCAATTGACAGAACAAGCGAGATGGGTTTCCTGGTATTGATAAGTCGTCCGTCGCCATCCATGATTCTGACCTCTATCTCGACGATGTTAGCACGAATGGGCAGAGCCACGGCTGTTTTTGAAACAGATATCCTGCACCATGGTCTCCTTAACATCCAACGTGATAGAGTCGGACAGTAGACACCTGCAAGTTTTTGTCAAAAAAAATCGAGTCCATATGTATTATATGTGTGGTCTTTTTTGTGGAAAATTATATGTGTTTTATCAATAATATGCAACAAAACCTTCAAATTATATTAAAAGTAAATAGTTAGTTGGCCACAAGAGCGGCGTGGTTGTGTGCATCAGCCGATTTAATCTCTTAAATTTTTCCGCTAATCGCTCCATTAATGGAGTGGCCGTTGTGCATCAGCCCATTTAATGGCATTATTTTCTCCCAGTAATCCCTCCTTGAATGGCGTGTCTGTTGTGCTTCAGCCAATTTAATCGCATAATTCCCTCTCCTTATTACTCTCAAGAAGCTTATTGTTTTCAACTTGTACTCATATATAAATTGGTGAAATTATACGCAAAGAGGTGAGGTGGTACTATACAATACATATGAAACTTGTTCTCTTTACGTAAGCATGACTTAGATCAGTTGGATCTACCTAAGGAATACCAATGGTAGGTGGTGAGTTTGATACCTGACATCAGCACCTATTTTTTGCCTGTTCGATACATGACATCAGCACCTATTTTTGCCTGATTCGTTGTTGGGCCACAATGCAGGTTGTTGATGGATGGCCAGAGGCCCAATCGGGTATGTGAGACGTAAAGAAAATAGGCTGAACTATTTTTTTTACTACGTACGAAAATCCGGGAGCTCCTATACCGCGCCTTCAGTGCCCCGCAAGAGAAGTGGCGCCCGCAGCAGCCGCTGGATGGGCCGGCCCACGTTCGCGCAACAACCAACGCGAAAAATGACCGGCAAAAATACATCCCGAGTGGGATTCGATCTCGCGACCTCGCGCTTCCAAACGGAGAGGCTAGCCATTGCACCAGGTCACTACTATTGCCTATTAACAGCGCGAAATATTTAAAGAATATAAATGTAGACGCATTACATTGTAGCATTTATATTTTCCAATTATTTGAAAATATCTTCACATATTACGGATGGAGTTCATGAGCATGCAAAAAAAAATTCGCCTATTCAAAAATTAGTTCACCAACTCGAAAAAGTTTATTTATTCAGAAACAGTTTACAGATTCAAAAGAAGTTCATCAATTTTGAAAAAAAGTTCATCAATTTTGAAAAAAGTTCATCGATTTTGAAGAAAGTTTATCAAATTTGAAAAAAGTTCATCGATTTTGGAAAAAGTTCACCTAAATTGAAAAAAGTTCATCGATTTTGAAAACAAGTTCATTGATTTTCGAAAAAGTTCACCTAAATTGAAAAAGTTCATTGATTTTGAAAACAAGTTCATGTGAATTGAAAAAAGTTCATCGATTTTGAAAATAAGTTCATCGATTTTGAGAAAAAGTTCATCAATTTTGCAAAAAAGTTCATCAATTTTAAGAAAAACTTTAGAAAATCGTAAAAATTTCATCAAATTTGAAAAATAAGTTCCCCTATTCTGAAAATGGTTCATCAATTTGAAAAAAGTTCACGAGTTTCGAAAAATTCAGTTCATGGATTTATAGAAGAAGTCCATCTATTTGAAGAAAACAATTACGAATTTCCAAAAAAGAAAGTAAAAAAGGATAGAGAAAAAAGCAAAAGAAAAAGGGAAAGGAAAAAGAAGAACAAATAAATTGACAAAAACATGTATCCTACCACATCTGGTGAAGTGGTGGAGTTGGTATAGGTCGATACGTGATAACCGCGCGACGCTGGTTCCAATCCTAGCTTTCGCGGCTTTTTTGCTCTTTTATATAGAGATTAAAGAACAGGAGTAATGGAAGTTGGGCCGAGCCCAGGTAGCGCCGCTGCAGGAGCCGGTTTGCGAAAATAGCTATAACCGGCGCCTGCAGCGCCAAATAGGAAATCCCCGAAAATCCTATCACGACGGACAAACGAAAAATTCCACAAGGACGTATGAACCCCAAATTAGTACCACCTCGTTTATATTATGATTTTGTCTATACACAAACCGTAAAAGCGTATTATGACATGAGAAGAAAGCGTATTGTCACGATGAAACCAAGAAGTCAATCCGTGCTTTATTATTAGAGAAAGATTCCACCTAGTGCCTCATTTAAATGAGCATCCTGCCTAGGCGCAAAAATCATAAAGAAACTTAGCGAAGAAGATTGAGATACTTAACATGATACAGTCACGTCCAACGCTCGTCTGCCGCGGGAGAATCACGTGTACAGTTCGATTGAACGAGGAGTCATCGAATGCATAATTGGTGACCCTTCCGTAGAGCTCACGGGAAAGAAACTTAAGGCTAAATATGCAACGCTCTCCGGTGACGCACACTGAACACCTATATATATTCCACCTAGTGCCTCATTTAAATGAGCAGCATGTCTAGGCGCAAAAATCAGAAAGAAACTTAGTGAAGAAGATTGAGAAACTTAACATGATAGAGTCGGCAAACGCATATTTGGTCACCCTTTCGTAGAGCTCACGGGAAAGAAACTTAGGGGTAAATATGAGAAACTTATCTCCATATGGCTCAAAAAGAGGAGGTTTCCGACGCTCACCGGTTACGCACACCTATATATATATTCCACCTAGTGCCTCGTTTTAATGAGCTATGCATCCATATGCTCCAAATATCAAGGGTCATTTGATCACCATCCGTCTCCGCTGGCACTGTTGAGAAATTTTGCCTTGTCGTGAGAAAATTGCACCTAGTGCCTTGTCATAGGCGAATCAGATATGTTCTTCTATCGAGGGATGTCCAATGCGCATTTGGAAACCACCCCTCTCCCATCACCCGCTCAATAGAGGTTATGAAAAAGGAAATTGGTGCTAAAATTGAGAAACTTAACTACAAGGGAGCTCGACATATGTGATTTCAGTAGCAACTCCCGATAGACGGGTATCTTAGTCCTCATTGGATGTATCTATGTCTAATAAGTGGTCTAATATATTATGAAAGGGAAGTGCTGGGATTGGATTTTTTCGTGAGGTAAGAATTATTGGTCCCTGTAGTGAGCAACGTATGTATATGTCTACAAGTTCGGAAGATAGAATGTCACCCTATACATAGACGACGTACTGATGACAAGCAAATCTCGTGTATCCTTTGGTATATGGCTGACTCGATGCACATTTGCCCACAATCCCTCCCCCGTCAAGTACTCCTAGAGCTCACGGAGAACAAACTAAGTGCCTAATTAGGAAACTTAACTACATCAAGCTCGAAAGAGGTGATTTTGGCGATAGACCTGATGCCCTCATATCTCAACCCTCGCCGTGTGAATGTATTTCATGCATTCTAGAAAAGACTTTGCAGGTGAACATCAAATATACTTCGACCGATGGATGGCGCGATGCTTCTTTGGTCACCATCCCTCTCCTCTCATGTTTGTTGAGAGATTTTGCAACGGCGAGTACCAACCTGAAATATACACAATGGTCTCTTATCATGAGATGTTGGTTTAATAACCATGTGGAAATGCTGAAGGAAGGCACAAAAATTAGAAAGAAACTTAGTGAAGAAGATTGATAAACTTAATATGATAGGGCTCGAAATTGGAATTAGGCAATACTCGTCTGCCGCGGGAGAATCACGTGTACCGTTCTATCGAACGACGAGTTGCCGAACGCATAATTGGTGACCCTTCCGTAGAGTTCACGGGAAAGAAACTTAAGGATAAATATGAGAAACTTAACTCCATATGGCTCAGAAAAAGGAGGTTTACAATGCTCGCCGGTGACGCACACCGAACACATATATATTCCACCTAGTGCCTCATTTAAATGAGCAGCCTGCCTAGGCGCAAAAATCATAAAGAAACTTAGTGACGAAGATTGAGAAACTTAACATGATAGAGTCGGGGAACGCATATTTGGTCACCCTTCTGTAGAGCTCACGGAAAAGAAACTTGGGGGTAAATATGAGAAACTTAACTCCATATGGCTCAAAAAGAGTTGGTTTCCGACGCTCACCGGTTACGCACACCTATATATATTCCAGCTAGTGCCTCGTTTTAATGAGCTACGCATCCATATGCTCCAAATATCAATGGTCATTTGATCAACATCCGTCTCCGCCGGCACTGGTTGAGAGATTTTGCCTTGTCATGAGAAAATTGCACCTAGTGCCTTGTCATAGGCGAATCACATATGTTCTTCTATTGAGGGATGGCTAATGCACATTAGGAAACCAACCCTCTCCCATCACCTGCTCAACAGAGGTTATGAAAAAGGAACTTAGTGCTATAATTGAGAAACTTAACTATAAGGGAGCTCGACATATGTGATTTCAGTAGCAACTCTCGTAGTGTGAACGTATTTCATGCGTTCTAGAAAAGACTACGCAGGTGAATACCTAATATACTTCGGTCGATGGATGGCACGATGCTCCTTTGGTCACCATCCCTCTCCTCTCATGTTTGTTGAGAGATTTTGCAAGGACGAGTAACGACCAGAAATATACACAATGGTCTCTTATCATGAGGTGTTGGTTTAATAACCATGTGGAAATGCTGAAGGAAGGCACAAAAATCAGAAAGAAACTTAGTGAAGAAGATTGATAAACTTAATATGATATGGCTCGAAATTGGAATTAGGCAACACTCATCTGCCCGGGAAAATCACATGTACCGTTCGATCGAACGACGAGTCGTCGAACGCATAATTGGTGACCCTTCCGTAGAGCTCACGGGAAAGAAACTTAAGGATAAATATGAGAAACTTAACTCCATATGGATCAAAAACAGGAGGTTTACAACGCTCGCCGGTGACGCACACCAAACACACACACACACATATATATGCTAGCAAAAATGCGCGTGCGTTGCAACGGAAGAGATTGTTACACGTCTCATGCCTCCACTTATTCCCCCCTTCCTCATCTCAGTCCGCCACATGCCCATGTGTTGCGACGAGATAAAATTTCCTTGTGTTCAAGAGCGCTCCATTTATTTTTCATAGCAAATGTGCAAGTGGGTTGCAACAGGAGAAATAAATGCTTGCACGCCCGGACCATCCAAGTTGTCAATTCTAATTTTTGCTACCATCACAAATGGTGGCCAACTTATACATCTATCCGACACAAGTCTTTGTTAAACTTGATGCATGCATCCTCCCAAGTCCAAACTAAATCACCAATTACCAAACTTGATGCACACATCGTTACAAACAAAATCACCAATTACCGTGAAGTAGATAATAGTGTAGTTAAACAACTAAACTTATAAGTACTGAAGGAAGTCAAGGCCCTCCTGGTGAATGGATGATGAACCTTGTTAAGATTGGTCGTAGTAAAAAATGTGTTAGCCACGTTAAGGCTGTAGTTGGTAGACAACACATGGCCTATTGGCTGTGACTTTTGGAGTTCTTCTTTGAAGGTTAGGGAAGTTACACAACAATGTGAATTGTTGATAAAATTCTAGTTTCAACGCAAAACCCAAAAACTTTGCGCGTGCAAATGTGATCTCGATGCTAGGTATGCAATTGACAGAACAAGCGAGATGGGTTTCCTGGTATTGATAAGTCGTCCGTCGCCATCCATGATTCTGACCTCTATCTCGACGGTGTTAGCACGAATGGGTGGAGCCACGACTGTATTTGAAACAGGTATCCTGCACCACGGTCTCCTTAACATCCAACGTGATAGAGTCGGACAGTAGACACCTGCAATTTTTTGTCAAAAAAATCGAGACCATATGTATTATATGTGTGGTCTTTTTTGTGGAAAATTATATGTGTTTTATCAGTAATATGCAACAAAACCTTCAAATTATATTAAAAGTAAATTGTTAGTTGGCCTCAAGAGCGGCGTGGTTGTGTGCATCAGCCGATTTAATCACTTACATTTTTCCGCTAATCGCTCCATGAATGGAGTGGCCGTTGTGCATCAGCCCATTTAATGGAATCATTTTCTCCCAGTAATCCCTCCTTGAATGGCGTGTCTGTTGTGCTTCAGCCAATTTAATCGCATAATTCCCTCTCCTTATTACTCTCAAGAAGCTTATTGTTTTCAACTTGTACTCATATATAAATTGGTGAAATTATACGCAAAGAGGCGAGGTGGTACTATACAATACATATGAAACTTGTTCTCTTTATGTAAGCATGACTTAGATCAGTTGGATCTACCTAAGGAGTACCAATGGTAGGTGGTGAGTTCGATACCTGACATCAGCACCTATTTTTTGCCTGATTCGTTGTTGGGCCACAACGCAGGCTGCTGATGGATGGCCAGAAGCCCAATCGGGTATGCGAGACGGAAAGAAAATAGGCTGAACTATTTTTTTTACTACGTACGAAAATCCTATCACGACGGACAAACGAAAAATTCCACAAGGACATATGGACCCCAAATCAGTACCACCTCATTTATATTACGATTTTGTCTATACACAAACCATAAAAGCGTATTATGACATGAGAAAAAAGCGTATTGTGACGGTGAACCCAAGGAGTCAATCCATATTTTATTATTAGGGAAAGATTCCACCTAGTGCCTCATTTAAATGAGAAGCCTTCCTAGGCGCAAAAGTCATAAAGAAACTCAGTGAAGAAGATTGACATACTTAACATGATAAAGTCACGTCCAACGCTCGTTTGCCGCGGGAGAATCACGTGTATCGTTTGATTGAACGAGGAGTCGTCGAACACATAATTGGTGACCCTTCCTGTGACGCCCCGATTCAATCGTACACTAATCATGCACGCAAATGTGTACGATCAAGATCAGGGACTCACGGGAAGATATCACAACACAACTCTAAAAGTAAAATGAGTCATACAAGCATCATATTACAAGCCAGGAGCCTCGAGGGCTCGAATACTATTGCTCGAACATAAACGAGTCAGCGGAAGCAACAATATCTGAGTACAGACATAAGTTAAACAAGTTTGCCTTAAGAAGGCTAGCACAAGCTGGGATACAGAACGAAGGAGGCTCAGGCCTCCTGCCTGGGATCCTCCTAAACTACTCCTGGTCGTCGTCAGCGGCCTGCACGTAGCAGTAGGCACCTCCAGTGTAGTAGGGGTCGTCATCGACGGTGGCGTCTGGCTCCTGGGCTCCAACATCTGGTTGCGGCATCCAGGAAGAAGAGGGAAAAGGGGGAAAACAGGGAGCAAAGCAACCGTGAGTACTCATCCAAAGTACTCGCAAGCAAGGATCTACACTACATATGCATGGGTATATGTGTAAAGAGGCAATATCGGTGGACTGAACTGCAGAATGCCAGAATAAGAGGGGGATAGCTAGTCCTATCGAAGACTACGCTTCTAGCAGCCTCTGTCTTGAAGCATGTAGAAGAGAGTAGATTGAAGTCCTCCAAGTAGCATCGCATAGCATAATCCTACCCGACGATCCTCCCCTCGTCGCCCTGTGGGAAAGCGATCACCGGGATGTCTCTGGAACTTGTCTGGGTGTATTTTATTAAATATCCGGTTCTAGTTGTCATAAGGTCAAGGTACAACTCCGGGTCGTCCTTTTACCGAGGGACACGGTTATTCGAATAGATAAACTTCCCTGCAGGGGTGCACCACATAACCCAACACGGTCGATCCCATTTGGCCGGACACACTTTCCTAGGTCATGCCCGGCCTCGAAGATCAACACGTCGCTGCCCCACATAGGCACAACAGAGAGGTCAGCACGCCGGTCTAAATTCTATGCACGCAGGGGTCTGGGCCCATCGCCCATTGCACCTGCACGTTGCGTACGCAGCCGGTGAGGAGACCTAGCCTCCCTTATACAAGAGCAGGCGCTCCAGCCCAACCCGGCGTGCGCCGCTCAGTCGCTGATGTCAAGAAGGCTTCGGCTGATACCACGACGTCGAGTGCCCATAACTGTTCCCGCATAGTTGGTTAGTGTGTATAGGCCAGTGGCCAGACTCAGAATAAATACCAAGATCTCGTTAAGCATGTTATTGTGAAGTAACCGCAAACGCCGACCAGGGCCAGGCCCACCTCTCGCCTAGGTGGTCTCAACCTGCCCTGTCGCTCCGCCTCAAAGTAACAGTCGGGGGCCGTCGGGAACCCAGGCCCACCTCTACCAGGATGGAGCCACCTGTCCTTCCAACCCCCACATCGGAATCACTTGCGGGTACTCAACGAACCGACACGACTTTAGTCACCATCTGTATAGTATGTATATATGTATAGTATATACCCGTGATCACCTCCCGAGTGATCATGGCCCGATAATATAACAAGGCAGACTGACAAGAATGTAGGGCCAATGATGATAAACTAGCATCCTATACTAAGCATTTAGGATTGCGGGTAAGGTATCAACGACTGTAGCCACAATGACTGGCTATGCAACAGAATAGGAGTAACTGAACAGTAACATTCTACACTACTCTAATGCAAGCAGTATAGAGAAGAATAGGTGGTGGTGATCAAGGGGGGGCTTGCCTGGTTGCTTTGGCAAGTAGGGGTCGTCAACTCTGTAGTTGAACTGGGCAGCAGCAGCGTCGATCTCGGTGTCTAGCGAGAGAAGAGAGGGAAGAAACGATAAATATAAAAGCAAACATATGCACGACGATGCATGACATGACAATGAACGTTGTTAGGTGTGCCCTAACGCGATAGTAGGTGATACCGGCGAAAGGGGGAAACATCCGGGAAAGTATCCCCGGTGTTTCGCGTTTTCGGACAGGTGAGCCGGAGGAGGATAGTTACGTGTTAGCTATGCTAGGGATGTGTGGCGGATGAACGGGCAGCGTATGCGGATTCGTCTCTTCGTTCTGAGCAACTTTCATGTACAAAGTTTTTCCATCTGAGCTACGGTTTATTTTATATTAATTTTAAAAGATTTAATCATTTTTAGAATTTACTTATTTATTTTAAATCAACATTATCCAAAATAGTGTAAGCTGACGTCATCATGACGCCAGCAGTCAACAGGGCATTGACTGGGTCAAACTGACATGCGGGACCCACCTGTCATACTCTGTTTAGGTTAATTAGGATTTAGCTAATCTAGTTACTGTTTAGTTAAACTAACTAGTTCATTAGATTAATTAAACATGATTAATTAACTTAAGTAATTCACTAATTAATTAATTTTTAATTTTATTAATTCATTTTTATTTTATTTTCTTTAAAAAAATGTTCTGGGGCGTCATTGGGCCAGGGCCTTAGCGGGCTCGCGAGGTTACTGCGCGGGCGTAGCCCGGCGTGGCCGACAGGGGCGCACCCGACTTGGGCGAGCCCAGGCGCTAGGACTCGGGCGAGGCCATCGGCGCTGTCGCCGGCTCCCACGGCACCGGTCAGCAAAGGCGGCGGAGAACACCGGCAGGCGAGCAGCGGTAGGCGGCGGGGGAGGCGCGGTGATGCGGGGTGTGCGCGCGCGGCACGTCAGCACAACGCAGGCGCGGGTGCCGTGTGCATGCGTACGTCGCGTGCATGGGACGAGGGATCAACACGGGAGAAGGCGTGGCCACGGAGGAGGGGGTGCGCGGCACGACAGAGAGAGGAGGGTGGGGAAGCTCACGTGGCCGGTAGGGAAAAGGGCAGCGGGGGTCGGGGTGGTCGATGAGGACGACGGCGTTGTGGAGGAGGCAGGCCGGCGATGAGGCGGAGGCAGGCCGGCGAGGTTGCTCCGGCGACGGCGAGGTGGCGATCCAGTCTGCGGCGTGGTCGGCGCGTGGTGTGGCTGCAACTTTCGGTGGGCGTCGCGCGAGGGAGAGGAGGGGCAAGGAGTCAACAACGACGGCAGGCGACGGCGATCCTGGGTGGTGTCGTCGACGGGGGCGGGGGCGTGGTCGCCCCGATCCTGATCTGGATCGGGGGAGTGGGGGAGAGAGCGAGTGGGGGGGAGGGAGTGCGTGGTGGTGGGGGGGGGGGTTAGGGTTTCAGGACGTGGGGGGATAAGGGAGTGGGTGGTTCGGCCGGTTGGGCCGGTGGCCTGCTGGGTCGAGGCCGAGTTGGGCGGGGGTCCTTTCTTCTCTTTTACTTTTCTGTTAATCTTCTTTTTATTTATTTCTTTCTATTTTCACTTATCTCTTAAGTTTATTTAGTTTTATTAATTAGTGCAATAGATCCTAAATTGGTAGTTCTAATTATACCACAACCACATTAAGTTGGGAACTTTAAATAAAGTAGTTTTCATTTGTTTTAATTTTTTAAAGCGTTTAAATAATTGTTTTTGCTACTGTTTAAATCATTTTAGAGTAGTCTAACATTTTAAAGAAGTGATATTTCTCCACCATAAATACCTATGCATTATTAGGCACAACCCAAACATTTTAGTTTTAATGTTTGAAAACTTTTACCGTTTGACTTGATTTTGAATTTGAATTTGAATCGGTTTCGAACTAACGCGAGATTAGGAACAATAACCATGGTGACGTGGCATCATTAACAAAGGTTTACTGTAGCGAGATTAGGAACAATTATCCGGGCGTCACATCTTCTCCACTATAAGAAATCTCGTCCCGAGATTTAAGAGGTGGAATAAGGGGGAAAGGTCTGGTTACGAAATCCTAACAAATCTTCTCGGTCTTGGTTGCTCTTCTCGAAGTGGTCGATCCATAGCGCTGATGTCTTCATTTCTCTGCTCCAGGTTATCATGATGAAATCAGCATCCTTTCTTCGGGAACTTCATCGTACTTATAAAAGAATACACTACAGGAATCAGCTACTTTGCCGTCTGCCACGGCGGACGGCAAAGGCATGAATGGCGGACGACAAAGGTCTTTGCCGTCCGCCACGGACAGCAAAAGTGGATGGCAAAGAAAGGTCCGGTAAAGAGCTAAGTTGCCGTCTGCTTTTGGTGGCTGACGGCAAAGGGGCCTTTGCCATCAGCAGCGAATGGCAAAGAACACAGACGGCAAAAATTTCGCTATTAGTCCATTAGGTGGCTAACGGCAGGACTTTGCCGTCCGCTGCTGACGGCAAAATTTGTCCTGCCTTTGCCGTCTGCCACTGTAGGCAAACTGACTAAATGGGTCAGCTCCCATGAAGCACAGTTGGCTGCCATGTGCCTTATTTGCCGTCCGCGGCTGTTGGCAAAGAGCCCATTGCCGTCGGTGGCGTATGGCAAAGAGCTTGCATATTGGCTCTTTTTTCTGTTTTTTTAAATCCAACAATTTTCACAACAAATATATATGACATATATAGATATATTTCACAGGGCTATTTAACAGCACATAAGTTTCATCGTACATACATATATAGTTCCATCATTTCATACATAGCAAGTTGCACATACACATAAGTTGCAACCATTAGGAAGTTGCGCATACATATTACAATGCAAAGTTTCATCAATATAGCAAGTTCCATCGTAGCAAGCTAGAAGAATACTAGAAGAGAATGAAATAAAAAACAAGCACTCCATCATAGAAAGCTAGCTTCCGAGAAGTGAATGAAATCTGCAAAATAGCAAATAAGAAAGTTAGGAAAATGTGACTAGAAGAAGAAGACTAGAAGAAGAAGCACGCCATCGTTTGTGAGGTAACTTAGGTGAAATGGATCGTTTGTGAGCTAACTTAGGTAAAATGCATCATTTTAGAGCTAACGTAGGTAAGATGGGTCATTTTGGAGCTAACGTAGGTAAAATGGGTCATTTTGGAGCTAACGTAGGTAAAATGGGTCATTTTGGAGCTAACGTAGGTAAAATGGGTCATTTTGGAGCTAACGTAGGTAAAATGGGTCATTTTAGAGCTAACGTAGGTAAAATGGTTCATTTTAGAGCTAAGGTAGGTAAGATGGGTCATTTTGGAGCTAACGTAGGTAAAATGGGTCATTTTGGAGCTAACGTAGGTAAAATGGGTCATTTTAGAGCTAACGTAGGTAAAATGGATCATTTTGGAGATAATCTAGGTAAAATGGATCATTTTGGAGATAATCTATGTAAAATGGGTCATTTTATAAAGCTAACTAGGGTAAAATGGATCATTTATGAGCTAACTAAGGTAAAATGGGTCATTTTAGAGCTAACTTAGGTAAAATGGATCATTTATGAGCTAACTAAGCTAATTATGCCGTTTTTTACATAAGTAAGCTAAGTACATGTCATTATTGAGCAAACCTAGTTAACTAAGCATATTATAACTAACTTAGGTCATTTTGGAGGAAACAAAGCTAAGTATAGATCGTTTTAGAGCTAACTTAGGTAAAATGGCTGGTTTGGGAGGTCAGTAAGCTTATTAAGTCATTTTGGAGGAAAAGAAGCTAATTCTAGGTCATTAAGGTAAGCATATTGGAGGAAATAAAGCTAAGTCTAGGTCTTTATGCATTTGTTAAGCAAAAAACTAGAGAAACTTACCTTGATCATGGAGGTGTAGGAGCGGGCTGGCTCGTGCCAGTAGCTGGAGAAGGATCGTGTGATGCTTGTGTGGAGTTACGCTGCACCAAAGATCATTTCCAATGTTTCGTTAGCATGATGACACTCAAATGTTAAGACTAGCAAGTAACATCCATTCAAATTAAACTCACCGTGGTCTCAGGAGCAATCTCTGGATCAATGGCTATGGAGCCACAGGACCTCCCGCCACCAGATATCATCACCTGCTCTGGATCAATGGGAATTTGGCTCGGGTTAAACTCCTCCCCTTTCCTCGCCTTCCCCTTGACTTGCTTGTAAGAGGCAGTGTGGGCAATGGCATACAGGTCGTACCCCTCTAGGACCTTATCCGTCTTATTGTAGCATGCCTGAAAGAGAGAAACAAAGTAAATTAGTAATTAAAGGGCTCAAGCTAGCATGATGAATGAATTGCATTAATCATGAAGCAAACCACATACCCAGTTCGGCCCGAAATGATATAAGCTGGAGCTACCTTGATGGTGTGGCACACCTTCAATTTGGGCACGTTTGTCCTTGGCCTCAGTCGGCTCCCCTTCCATCTTTCAACACCTGCCATGACAAAGAGTAAACAAAATTAGTACAACATAAAAAAATACCAACATGAATAATAATATGTATATCACTTAAGTGTATCATCATCAAGTACAATATAAAAAAATTGAATACCTGACACTACTAATAATCTCGATCAGTATCATCAATAAATGCATAATCATCATCATCACTATAATCAATGACGGGCTCATAGGGTTCAATGGCATCAACATGTGTAAGGCCACCTTTACATAATCGGTCAAGCATTGACAGGTCATCCGCAGCAGTAACCTCTTCTTGTTCCGGCTCTTCTTGTTCCTCCTCTGGGGTGATGTGGGATTCACTGTTGCTGTCTACTTCAATGTTTTGGGGTGAAGTATACCGGTTCTTGAAACGCTTTTTGGAAAGACGTGTCTCTTGGAAGAATTCTCCTTCATATGTGTCTGGGTTAATGTGAGGTTCATAATCCTCTTCCTTTGGGGGAGATAGTCTAGCACGTGGCGACACTTCATAAACGACATCCCAACCTTTCAGATTTGGATTAGTTTGGCAGGCCCACAGTAGATAGAATACTTGGGTCGCCTGTTGAGCCGTAATATAGACATCAGGAACATCTAAATGGGTGCTTTGGTTGATTTCAACTAGCCCTATATGTTCATGAGTCCTTCTAGTCTCCTTCGGGGTAAACCAATAACATTTGAAGACTACGACATTCGGTGGGTTTTCACCATAGAATAGAAGTTCATAAATTGCTTAAACTCTCCCATAATACTCGGTACCTCCTTCGCCGATAGCAGATACACAACAATTTGTAGACTTTCAGTCGGCCATAGATACTCTTTGCCATAGGTACGAAAGTGATACCCGTTGATGTCATATTTGTCAAATGAACGGACCTTATAGTCAAAACCATTAGTGACTTGTCTCAATTAGGCGTCCATAGACTCTGAATTAGCCTACAAGTTTAATATGAAAGGATTGTTGCATTACGCACAAATTAGCGAATGAAATGAAATTGTCTAATAGAAATTACTGTTTGTTTGAACCAAGAGATGAAACTGGGATAGCCGCCTCCTTGCTTTGCGAGAAGCTCATACTCTTCGATGGAATTCTTTTGGATCACCGCTCCATACGAGAATAGGGCGATGTATCGACTGTATGAAATATCCAGGAATAAGAGCAGTTCAAAGGAAATAGAAGTTGCGAAACAATGTACCGAGAATTTACTCGATGTACGGCCGCACTTCTATCAGGTTGTTGAAGATATACAACGAAATGGTCCGCATTCTTTGTTATCCAAAGATACTGGATTTGAAACACTGGCTGGTGTGATATTCCCTTTGAATAGGCTGAGGTTGGATCCACCCTTTTTAGGCTCGTCAGCATTGTACCGAGGCTTCGGATTATGCAAATGATGATTTTTGGCTTCGTAGTGTGCTGTCACGAAGTTTGCCACCTCCTCAGTGATGAATGCCTCAGCCATCGATGCTTCAATTCTACGTTTATTTTTACATTTTTCTCGAAGCGTCTTCTGCATCCTCTCAGTTGGGTAGCACCAACGATTTTGCACGGCCCCCCCCCCCAATCTTGCCTCGGTCGGGAGATGAAAAATCAAATGCTGCATTGGATTAAAGAAGCCCGGTGGAAAGATCTTCTCTAACTTGCAGATCAACTCCGGCGCCAACTCTTCCATTTCTTCTAGCACGCCAGGCGATAGTTCTTTCGCACAAAGAACATGGAAGAAATAGCTGAGTTCTGCCAGTACTAGCCATTCATCCTCAGGGATGAAGCCACGCAACATCACCGGCATTACCCGCTCAATCCATATGTGCCAATCATGACTCTTGAGACCAAATATCTTCAATTTATCAAGACTCGCTCCCCTCTTTAGATTCGCTGCATACCCATCGGGGAACATCAACTGCATTTTCACCCACAAGATAATTTCCCTCATAGGTTGCCTTCCAAGATTGAACCATGCCTTTGGCTTCGTCCAGTTCTGCTTTCCTTTCGGTTCTTTCATGTTTTGTAACAGCCTATCACATAGCGCCTCCAGATCGACTCTAGCCTTAGTATTATCCTTTGACTTCCCATCTATGCCGAATAATGTACCAAAAAGTGCCCCGACGATATTCTTCTCAGTGTGCATCACGTTGATGTTGTGTGGGCAAAGGAGGTCTTTGAAGTAAGGCAGATCCCATAAGCATGTTTTGTGAGTCCAGGCGTGCTTAGAATTATACCCCTTGAAGTACCCTGGACGCTCTGGATCTGGCTTGAGAGCGTTTAACTGATCCAGGGTCTGTTGGCCTGTCAACGCAGGTGGTGCAGAGTTTTTTACAACTCTACCTCTGATGAAGTTCTTCTTGTCTTTCCTGAACTTATGGCGAGGATCTAGGAACTGTCTATGCATGTCGAAGCAAGAAAACTTGCGACCGGCCTGAAGGCAACGAAACTCAAGAGCTCCCTTGCATGTGGGGCACGGGAACCTTCCATGCACACACCAGCCAACGAATAGCACATACGCTGGCAAGTCATGCGTCGAGTACATGTACCAGACACGCATTATGAAGTTTTGTTTGCTATAGGTGTCGTATGTCTTGAACCCATTATCCCAAGCTTCTTGCAATTCGTCCTTAAGCGGTTGCATGGACACATTCATATTTTTCCCCGGATAGTTGGGCCCTGGAATTATCAACGTCAGGAAAATGTTCTTTCTTTGCATAATCTATCCGGCGGGGGGGGGGATTGAGTGGAAAGACAAATACAGGCCAACAACTGTATTGGGCTGCCGTCATACCAAACACACTGAACCCATCCGTGCTGATGCTGACTCGAGGATGCCTCGGATCTGCCGCTTTGTCAGCATGTAATTCATCAAACTTTTTCCATGCAACACCATCCGATGTGTGTACCATCATCAGATTCCCATCTGCATCTAGTTCGGTTCTTTTGCCTGTTTTGTGCCATGTCATCTGTCTGGCCGTCTCTTCGACCATGAAAAGACGTTGAAGTCTTGGTACATTGATATATACCGAAGAACACTAACGGGGATTTTGGTCTGTCTCTTCTCACCCATACCATTGTCTACCACAATATACCTGGAAGACTTGCAAATGGGACAATAGTTCAAGTCCGCATAGTCAAGCCTAAATAAGGCACATCCTTTCTCACAGGCATGTATCTTCTCATAGGGCATCTTCAGTGCATGGAGGATTTTGTCCGACTGGTACAGGTTTGCAGGCATTACATGGCCTTTGGGTAGAAAACGTCCAAATACTGTCATAATTGCGTCGTAGCATTCTCTGCCCAAGTTGAACTGAGCCTTCAGAGCCATTACTTGTGAGATGACATCCAACTGACAAAGCTCAGTGTGCTCGTGGAGCGGACGTTTTGAAGACTCCAACATTTCATTGAAGGCCTTTGCATATTCCTCCATCTCGTCGTCCGAATCCCGAGCATCATCATAGTCTTGCACCATGTTTTCCATCCCGGTACCATGCTCGTCAGTGCGACGACGATCCACCTCAGCTCGGTCACGTTGGGCAGACTCACCATGAAATGTCCACACCCTATAATTAGGCGTAAAACCATTCTTCTAAAGGTGTTTGCCTATTTCAGCCTCTGTCCTCTTTTCCCAATTGCCGCACCGGAAACAGGGGCACCAGTTTTTGCTCTGGCCATTTGCAAATGCAGCTTGCACAAACCCCTTGGTTTTTGTGAACCATTCAGCGCTCCATTTGTTTTGACCAGTGTGACCAGTATACATCCACGCATGATCACTCATCTTGACTTTCAGAGCTACTGGACACACAACAATATATATATATATATATATATATAATTCACCATGTATATATTCATCAGTTGATCTACTTTGTCAATTTTATTATGTCCATGCAACCTACACTCTAATAGGTAATGATAGGTCCTAATACCACCCGAGTATGTGTAGATTGGGTTCATTTTCCCATGCTATGCTCCGGATCCGACGCAAAATTTCGGTAGCACCTCCCTGCTGTTCTCCTGATACATGTCTCTGCAATAAACAGAGAGGATGTGTACCCGGAGAACAACAAGGGAGGCACTGACGAAATTTATGCGTCGGATCTGGAGCAAAGCATATGGGAATACGAACCCAATCTACACATACTCGGGTTGTCCATGGATAGCGTTGGACAATTCGAAAGAATCAAGGTTATAAATATGCAAATGCATGCATATTTATAACTATGACACTTTCGAATGGGAGACACATATTGGTTACGCATACTGATGATTCAAGACACATATATAGCTAGCTATCAAATTTCATCGGCACGAACACCGGAACAGAGCAAATAATTAATGGGGGAGGAGGACATGTCATTTGTGCTCACCCACGAACGAAGGGGCAGAGCTCGTCAAACGCACGGCGAGGTCGTCGAACACCAAACCTCGCAGCGGTGAAACAACTGCACATTTAAATCTACCCGATCAACACAATTATATATGATGTTTTTCATAACAAAATCGAAAAATATATGACCTACTAATAATTCACAAATATAAGACCCCGTCGGCCTCAGGGGGTCGGGTGTCGGGGTGTCTGGGTGTCGGGGTGTTGTGTCGGGGTCGGGGTGTCGGGGTCAGGGGTCAGGGGGTCGGGGTGTCGGGGTCGGGGTGTCGTGGTCAGGGGGGTCAGGGGGTCGGGGTGTGGTGTCGGGGTCAGGGGTCGGGGTGTTTCCTTCTATCCTTCTTCTTTCTTTCTCTTCTTCTTCTTCTTTCCTTTCTTCTTCTTCTTCTTCTTCTTTCCTTTCTTCTTCTTCTTCTTTCATCTTTTTTCTACTTTTTTACTTCTTTTCGTTTCTTCTTTTCTTCTTCTTCGACTTCTTCTACTTCTTTTCTTCTTCTTCTTTTTTCATGTTTTTTCTACTTCTTTTCTTTTCTTCCTTTCTTCTTCTTCTACTTCTTTTCTTCTTTTTCCTTTTTCATCTTTTTTCTACTTCTTTTCTTTTCTTCTTGTTCTACTACTTCTAATTCTTCTACTTCTTCTAATTATTTTCTAACACTAACACTAACACAATCTAGCACTAACAATTAAACAGCAAAAAAATGAAAAAAAAGAAGAAAAAAAAGAAGTGGTCCCTCACCGGAGCAATGGGATGGTCGGCAGGTGGCACCGGGCGGCGGCGCCGGGCGGCGGGGGCAGCGCCGGGCGGCGGGTGGCGGGGCGACGGGGCGTCGGCGGGTGGGGTGGGGTGGGGGCGGAGGGGTGGT